>NW_027469914.1:0-53706 GCF_051020765.1 Lasioglossum baleicum | reverse complement strand
AGGTTCGTACTTTGATGCTTGGTATGTTTCGTTTCATTGGATACTATAATTCCATAACTTCGTATTAATTTCTGTCTGTGAAACACATTTATATCTAGAATAATCAGAAATTCGGTGTGGAACATGTTGTTAAATATTTCAGATTCTAGATTTATTTTGATCCTTACTTTGAGGTTAACTATGTCTCGTATCATTGTATGCTATAATTCCTTAACTTCGAATTAATTTCTGACGATGATAAAAATTTATAACTATAATAATCGGTAATTCTGTGAAGAACATGTTTTTAAATAATTCTGATTCTGGATATATTTAGATTCTTCCTTTGAGGTTACGTATGTCTCGTATCATTGGATGCTATAATTTCTTAACTTCGCATTAATCTGTGACGATAATAAAAATTTATTACTAAAATAACCGGACATTTTGTGAAGAACATGTTGTTCAATGTTTCGGATTCATGTTTTGTTTTGATTATTACCTGGATGTTAGATATGCCTCGTATCATTGGAGGCTATAATTCCTTAACTTCTTATTCATTTCTGTCTATGACAAAAATTATAGTTATAATAATCAGAAATTCTGTGCGGACCATGTTGCTAAATATTCCTGATTGTCGGTTTATTTAGATTCATACTTTGAGGTTGAGAATGTATGGTATCATAGGATGATATAATTCCTTAACTTCGTAATAATTTCTGACGAACATAAAATTTATTACTAGAATAATCGGAAATTCTGTGAAGTACATGTTGTTAAATATTTCTGGCACTAGATTTATTTAGATTATTACTTTTAGGTTAAGTATGCCTCGTATCATTGGATACTATAATTCCTTAACTTCGCATTAATTTCTGACGGTGACAGAAAATTTTAACTAGATTAACCAGAAATTATGTGATGAGCATGTTGTTAAATATTCCTGATTCTAGATTTATTTAGATTCATACTTTGAGGTTAGGTATGCCTCGTATCATTGGATGCTATTATTCCTTAATTCGTATTAATTTCTGACCATGATAAAAATTTATATCTAGAATAATCGGAAATTGTGTGATGAACATGTGGTTAAGTATTCCTGATTCTAGATTTATTAGGTTCATACTCTGAGGTTAACTATGTCTCGTACCATTGGGTACTATAATTCCTTAACTTCGTGCTAATTTATGTCTGTGACAAAAAGATATAACAAGAATAATCAGGAATGCTGTGAGGACCATGATGCTAAATATTCCTGATTCTCGATTTATTCAGATTCATAATTTGAGGTTGTTTATGTCTCGTATCAGTGGATACTATAACACCTTAACTTTGTATTAATTTGTGACGATGATAAATATTTATATATAGAATAATCGGAAATTCTGTGATGGACATGTTATTAAATATTTCTCATTCTAGATTTATATAGATTCTTACTTTGAGGTTAGGTATATAATCTAGAATCAGGAATATTTACAAACATGTTCTTCACAGAATTTCTGATTATTCTGGTTATAAATTTTTGTCATAGACAGAAATAAATTCGAAGTTAAGGAATTATGGCATCCAATGATATGAGGCATACCTAACCTCAAATTATGAATTAATATACAACTAGAATCAGAAATATTTAATAACATGTTCATCACAGCACATCCGATTAATCTAGATATAAATATTTATCATCGTGAAAAATTAATACAAGGTTAAGGAATTATAGCATCCAATGATACGAGACACACCTAACCTCAAAATATGAATCTAAGTAAATCTAGAATCAGGAATCTTTAACAACATGCTCATCACCGAATTTTCGGATATTCTATATATAAATTTTTATCATCGTTACAAATTAATACGATGTAAAGGAATTATAGCATCCAATGATACGAGACATACCTAACCTCAAAGTAGGAATCTGAATAAATCTAGAATGAGAAATATTTAATAACATGTCCATCACAGAATTTCCGATTATTCATTATGTAAACATTTATCATCGTCACAAATTAATACGATGTTAAGTATTTATAGCATACAATGATACCAGACATACCTAACCTCAAAGCAAGAATCAAAGTAAACCTAGAATCAGGAATTTTTAACAACATGTTCTACACATTATTTCCGATTATTCTAGTTATAAATTTTTGTCATAGTCAGAAATTAATACGAAGTCATGGAATTATAGTGTCCAATGATACGAGATATAGCTAACCTCAAAGTAGGAATCTGAATAAATCTACACTGAGAAATATTTAATAATATGTCCATCACAGAATTTCTGATCATTCTGGTTACAAGTTTTTGTCATAGACAGAAATTAATACGAAGTTAAAGAATTATAGCATCCAAAGGTACCAGGCATTCTTAACCTCAAAGTATGAATCTAAATGAAACTTGAGTCAGGAATATTTATTAACATATTCTTCACAGAATTTTCGATTATTCAAGATATAAATTTCTATCATCTTCAGAAATTAATGCGAAGTTAGGGATTAATAGCATTCAATGATACGAGGCATACCTAACCTCGAAGTAAGAATCTACATAAATCTAGAATCAGAAATATTTAAAAACATGTCCATCACGAAATTACCGATTATTCTAGATATAAAGTTTTATCATCGTCACAAATTCATACGAGGTTAAGGAATTATGGTATCCAATGATACGAGATATACCTAACCTCAAAGTTAGAAACTACATAAACCTAGAATCAGAAATATTTAAAAACATGTTCATCACACAGTTTACGATTATTCTAGATATAAATTTTTATCATCGTCAGCAATTAATACGATGTTTAGGAATTATAGCATCCAATGATACGAGGCATACGTAACCTCAATGTATGAATCTAAATCAAACTAGAATCGGAAATTCTTAACAACATGTTCTTCACAGAATTTCCAATTATTGTAGATATAAATTTTTGTCATAGACAGAAATTAATACGATGTTAAGGAATTATAGTATCTAATGATACGAGACACACCTAACCCCAAAGTGTGAATCTAAATAAATCTTGAATCAGAAATATTTAACAACATTTTCTTCACAGAATTTCTCATTGTTCTAGATACAATTTTTTGTTATAGACAGGAATTAATACGAAGTTAAAGAATTAAAGTATCCAATGATACGAGATATACCTAACCTCAAAGTAAGAATCTAAATATATCTAGAATCAGAAATATTTAACAACATTTTCTTCACAGAATTTCCGATTATTCTATATATAAATTTTTATCATCGTCAGAAATTAATACGAAGGTGAGGAATTACAGCATCCAATGATAGGAGACGTACCTAACCTCAAATTATGAATCAATATACAACTAGAATCAGAAATATTTAATAACATGTTCATCACAGCACATCCGATTAATCTAGATATAAATATTTATCATCGTGAAAAATTAATACAAGGTTAAGGAATTATAGCATCCAATGATACGAGACACACCTAACCTCAAAATATGAATCTAAGTAAATCTTGAATCAGGAATCTTTAACAACATGCTCATCACCGAATTTTCGGATATTCTATATATAAATTTTTATCATCGTTACAAATTAATACGATGTAAAGGAATTATAGCATCCAATGATACGAGACATACCTAACCTCAAAGTAAGAATCTAAATAAAATTAGAATCGGAAATATTTAACAACATGTTCATCGCAGCACATCCGATTAATCTAGATATATATATTTATAATCGTCAGGAATTAATACAAAGTTAAGGAATTATAGCAACCAATGATACGAGATTCACCTAACCTCAAAGCAAGAATATAAATAAATCTGGAATCAGAAATATTTAACAACATGTTCTTCACAATATTTCCGATTATTCTAGATATAAATTTTTGTCATCGTCAGAAATTGATACGAAGTAAAGTACTAATAGCATTCAACGATACGAGGAATACCTAACCTTAAAGTAAGAATATAAATAAAAATAGAATCAGAAATGTTTAAAAACATGTTCATCACACAATTTCCGGTTATTCTAGATATAAATTTTTATCATCGTCACAAGTTAATACGAAGTTAAGGAATTATAGTATCCAATGATACGAGATATAGCTATCCTCAAAGTAGGAATCTGAATAAATCTAGAATGAGAAATATTTAATAACATGTCCATCACAGAATTTCCGATTATTCTATATGTAAACATTTATCATCGTCACAAATTAATACGATGTTAATGATTTATAGCATACAATGATACCAGACATACCTAACCTCAATGCAAGAATCAAAGTAAACCTAGAATCAGGAATTTTTAACAACCTGTTCTACACATTATTTCCGATTATTCTAGTTATACATTTTTGTCATAGTCAGAAATTAATACGAAGTCATGGAATTATAGTGTCCAATGATACGAGATATAGCTAACCTCAAAGTAGGAATCTGAATAAATCTACAATGAGAAATATTTAATAATATGTCCATCACAGAATTTCTGATCATTCTGGTTACAAGTTTTTGTCATAGACAGAAATTGATACGAAGTTAAAGAATTATAGCATCCAATGGTACCAGGCATTCTTAACCTCAAAGTATGAATCTAAATGAAACTTGAGTCAGGAATATTTATTAACATATTCTTCACAGAATTTTCGATTATTCAAGATATAAATTTCTATCATCTTCAGAAATTAATGCGAAGTTAGGGATTAATTGCATCCAATGATACGAGGCATACCTAACCTCGAAGTAAGAATCTACATAAATCTAGAATCAGAAATATTTAAAAACATGTCCATCACACAATTTACGGTTATTCAAGATATAAATTTTTATCATCGTAAGAAATTAATACGAGGACAAGGAATTATAGTACCGAATGGTACGAGACATACCTAACCTCAAAGCAAGAATCTAAATAAATCTAGAATCAGAAATATTTAACAACACGTTCATCACTGAATTTCCGATCATTCTAGATATAAATATTTATCATCGTCACAAATTAATACGAAGTAAGGGAATTATAGCTTCCTGTGATACGAGACATACCTAACCTCAAAGTATGAATCTAAATAAAATTAGAATCAGAAATATTAAACGACATGTTCTTGGCGGAATTTCCGATTATTCTAGATATAAATTTTTACATCGTCAGAAATTTATACGAAGTCAAGGAATAATTGCATCCAATGATACGAGGCATAGCTAACATCAAAGTAAGAATCTAAATATAACTACAATCAGAAATATTTAACTACATGTTCTTCACGGAATTTCAGATTATTCTAGAAATAAATTTTTACTCCATCACAAATTAAAACGAACTTAAGGAATAATTGCATCCAATGATACGAGATGTACCTAACCTCAAAGCAAGAATATAAATAAATCTAGAATCAGAAATATTTAACAACATGTTCTTCACAGAATTTCCTCTTATTCTAGATATAAATTTCTGTCATCGTCAGAAATTAGTTCGAAGTTAAGGAATAATAGAATCCAATGATTCGTGGCATGCTTAACCTCAAAGGAAGAACCTAAATAAATCTACAATCAGAAATATTTATTAACATGTTCATCGCAGCAATTCCTATTATTCTAAATATAAATTTTTACATCGTCAGAAATTAATACGAAGTTAAGGAGTAATAGCAACCAATGATACGAGGAATACTTAACGCAAATCAAGAATATAAATAAATCTGGAACCAGAAATATTTAACAATATTTTCCTAACAGAATTGCCGATTACTCTAGATATAAATTTTTATTATCGACACAAATTAATAAGAAGATATGAAATTATAGCATCCAATGATACGAGAAATACCTAACGTCAAAGTATTAATCTAAATAAACCTAGAATCAGAAATATTTAACAACATGTTCTTCACAGAATTTCCGATTATTCTAGATATAAATTTTTGTCATAGACAGAAATTAATACGAAGATATGAAATTATAGCATACAATGATACGAGGCATACCTAACCTCAAAGCATGAATCCAAATAAAACTAGAATCGGGAATACATAACAACATGTTCTTCAAACAATTTCGATTATACTAGATATAAATTTTTGTCATAGACAGAAATAAATACGAAGCTAAGGAATTATAGTATCCAATGATACGAGATATAGTTAACCTCAAAGAAGGAATCTAAATAAATATAGATGCAAAAACAATCAACAACATGTTCTTCGCAGAATTTCCGATCATTACAGATATAAATTTTTACATTGTCAGAAGTTAATACGAAGTTAAAAAATAATTGCATCCAGTGATACGAGACATAGCTAACCTCAAAGAATGAATCTAAATAAATCTAGAATCAGGAATATTTAGCAACATGGACCTCACAGAGTTTCCGATTATTCGATATATATATTTTCATCATAGTCACAAATAAATACGATGTCAAGGAATTATAGCATCCAATGATACCAGAAATACCTAACCTCGAAGCAAGAATCTAAATAAACCAAGAATCAGGAATGCTAACAACATGTCCTTCACAGAATTTCTGATAAATCTGGTTTTAAATTTTTGCCATAGATGAAATTAATACGAAGCTCAGGAATTATAGTATCCAATGATACGAGGCATACCTAACCTCAAAGTAAGAATCTAAATAAATATAGAATCAGAAATATTTAACAACATGTTCATAGAAGAATTTCTGATCATTCCGGTTATAAATTTTTATCAAGGTCAGAAATTAATGCGAAGATAAGGAATAATAGCATCCAATGATACGAGGCATACTTAACCTCAAAGTATGAATCTAAATTAATCTAGAATCAGAAATATATAAGAAAATGTTCATCACACAATTTCCGATTATTCTAGATATAAATTTTTATTATCGTCACAAATTAATACGAAGTGAACAAATTATAGCATATAATGATACGAGATATACCTAACCGCAAAGTATGAATCTAAATAAGACTTGCATCAAAAATATTTAGCAAAGTGTTCTTCACAGAATTTCCGTTTATTCACGATATTTACTTTTATCATCGTCAGAAATTAGTACGAAAATGTGGAATAATACCATACAATGATACGAGATATGCCTAACCTCAACGAAAGAATCTAAATATGTATAGAATCTGAAATATTTAACAACATGTTCTTCACAGGAGTTCCGATTATTCCAGATATAAATTGTATCATCGTCAGAAGTTAATACGATGTTAAGGACATATAGCATCCAATGGTAGGAGACACAGCTAACCTCAATATAAAAATCTAAATAAACCTTGAATCAGGAATATTTAACAGCATGTTCTTCACAGAATGTCTGATTATTCTAGATATAAATTTTTATCATCGACACAAACTAATACGAAGTTAAGGAATTATAGCATCCAATGATACGAGACATACCTAACCTCAAAGGATGAATCTAAATATATTTTGATTCTGAAATATTTTACAACATGTTCTTCACAGAATTCCCATTTATTCTAGATATAAATTTTAATCAACGTCAGAAATTGATACGACGTTAAGGAATAATATCATCCTATGATACGAGGCATACTTAACTTCGAAGTATGATTCTAAATAAATCAAGAATCAGGAATATTTAACAACATATTCTTCACAGAATTTCTGACTAATCTAGTTATAAATTTCTGTCATTCAGAGAAGTTAATACGAAGTAAATCAATTATACTATCAAATGATACGAGACATGCCAATCCTCAAAGTAAGAATCTAAATAAATCTAGAATGAGAAATATTTAATAACATGTCCATCACAGAATTTCTGATTATTCTATACATAAATTTTTATCATCGTCACAAATTAATACGATGTTAAGGAATTATATCATCCAATGATACGAGACATACCGAACCTCAAAGTAAGAATCTAAATAAATCTAGAATCAGAAATATTTAACAACATGTTCATCACACAATTTACGGTTATTCAAGATATAAATTTTTATCATCGTAAGAAATTAATACGAGGACAAGGAATTATAGTACCGAATGGTACGAGACATACCTAACCTCAAAGCAAGAATCTAAATAAATCTAGAATCAGAAATATTTAACAACACGTTCATCACTGAATTTCCGATCATTCTAGATATAAATATTTATCATCGTCACAAATTAATACGAAGTAAGGGAATTATAGCTTCCTGTGATACGAGACATACCTAACCTCAAAGTATGTATCTAAATAAAATTGGAATCAGAAATATTAAACGACATGTTCTTGGCGGAATTTCCGATTATTCTAGATATAAATTTTTACATCGTCAGAAATTTATACGAAGTCAAGGAATAATTGCATCCAATGATACGAGGCATAGCTAACATCAAAGTAAGAATCTAAATATAACTACAATCAGAAATATTTAACTACATGTTCTTTACGGAATTTCAGATTATTCTAGAAATAAATTTTTACTCCATCACAAATTAAAACGAACTTAAGGAATAATTGCATCCAATGATACGAGATGTACCTAACCTCAAAGCAAGAATATAAATAAATCTAGAATCAGAAATATTTAACAACATGTTCTTCACAGAATTTCCTCTTATTCTAGATATAAATTTCTGTCATCGTCAGAAATTAGTTCGAAGTTAAGGAATAATAGAATCCAATGATTCGTGGCATGCTTAACCTCAAAGAAGAACCTAAATAAATCTACAATCAGAAATATTTATTAACATGTTCATCGCAGCATTTCCTATTATTCTAGATATAAATTTTTACATCGTCAGAAATTAATACGAAGTTAAGGAGTAATAGCAACCAATAATACGAAACATACCTAATCTCAAAGGAAGAATCCAAATAATACTAGAATCGGAAATATTAAACAACATGATCATCACAGAATTTCCGATTGTTCTACTTACAAATGTTAATCATAGTCAGACATTAATACGAGGATAAGGAACTATAGAGTCCAATGATACGAGAAATACCTAACGTCAAAGTATTAATCTAAATAAACCTAGAATCAGAAATATTTAACAACATGCTCTTCACAGAATTTCCGATTATTCTAGATATAAATTTTTGTCATAGACAGAAATTAATACGAAGATATGAAATTATAGCATACAATGATACGAGGCATACCTAACCTCAAAGCATGAATCCAAATAAAACTAGAATCGGGAATACATAACAACATGTCCTTCACAGAAATTCCGATTATACTAGATATAAATTTTTGTCATAGACAGAAATAAATACGAAGCTAAGGAATTATAGTATCCAATGATACGAGATATAGTTAAGCTCAAAGAAGGAATCTAAATAAATATAGATGCAAAAACAATCAACAACATGTTCTTTGCAGAATATCCGATTTTTACAGATATAAGTTTTTACATCGTCAGAAGTTAATACGAAGCTAAAAAATAATTGCATCCAGTGATACGAGACATAGCTAACCTCAAAGAATGAATCTAAATAAATCTAGAATCAGGAATATGTAGCAACATGGATCTCACAGAGTTTCCGATTATTCTATATATACATTTTCATCATAGTCACAAATAAATACGATGTCAAGGAATTATAGCATCCAATGATACCAGAAATACCTAACCTCAAAGCAAGAATCTAAATAAACCAAGAATCAGGAATGCTAACAACATGTCCTTCACTGAATTTCTGATAAATCTGGTTTTAAATTTTTGCCATAGATGAAATTAATACGAAGCTCAGGAATTATAGTATCCAATGATACGAGGCATACCTAACCTCAAAGTAAGAATATAAATAAATATAGAATCAGAAATATTTAACAACATGTTCATAGAAGAATTTCTGATCATTCCGGTTATAAATTTTTATCAAGGTCAGAAATTAATGCGAAGATAAGGAATAATAGCATCCAATGATACGAGGCATACTTAACCTCAAAGTATGAATCTAAATTAATCTAGAATCAGAAATATATAAGAAAATGTTCATCACACAATTTCCGATTATTCTAGATATAAATTTTTATCATGGTCAGAAATTAATACGAATTAAGGAAAAAGAGCATTCAATGATAAGATGCATACTTAACCTCAAAGTATGATTCTAAATAAATCTAGAATCAGGAATGTTTAAGAACATGTTCATCACACAATTTCCGATTATTCTACATATAAATTTTTATCATGGTCAGAAATTAATACGAATTGAGGAATAATAGCATTCAATGATACGAGGCATACCTAACCTCAAAGTATGAATCTAAATAAATCTAGAATCAGGAATATTTAAACACATGTTCGTCACATAATTTCTGGTTAATCTAGTTAAAATTTATTGTCACCGTCATAAATTAATACGAAGTTAAGGAATATTAGCATCCAATGATACGAGGTATACCTTATCTCGAAGAAAGAATCTAAATAAAACTTGAATAAGAAATATCTAACAACATTTTCATCACTGAATTTCCGATTGTTCTAGATATAAATTTTATCTTAGACAGAAGTTAAAACGATGTTAAGGACATACAGCATCCAATGATACGAGACATACCTAACCTCAAAGGAAGAATCTAAATATATTTTGATTCTGAAATATTTTACAATATGCTCTTCATTGAATTCCAATTTATTCTAGATATAAATTTTTATCATCGTCAGAAATTAATACGAAGTTAAGGCATTAGAGCGACCAATGATACGAGGCATACCTAACCTCAAAGGAAGGATCTAAATAAAACTAGAATCAGAAATATTTAACATATTCTTCACAGTACTTCAGATAATGCTAGTAATAAATATTTATCATCGTCTGCACTTAATACGAAGTTATGGAATTATAGCATCCATTCATACGAGACATACCTAACCAAAAAGTATGAATCTAAACTAATATATAATCATCAATATTTAACAAAGTGTTGTTCACAGAATTTCCAATTATTCAAGTTACTATATTTTATCATCGTTAGAAATTAATACGATGTTAAGGAATAATAGTATCCTGTGATTCGAGACATACCTAACCAAAATGTATGAATCTAAATAAATCTAGAATAAGAAGTATTTGGCAACATGTTCTTCACAGAATGTCAGATTATTCTAGATATAAATTTTTGTTATCGTCACAAATTAATACGAAGTGAACAAATTATAGCATATAATGATACGAGATATATCTAACCGCAAAGTATGAATCTAAATAAGACTTGTATCAAAAATATTTAGCAAAGTGTTCTTCACAGAATTTCCGTTTATTCACGATATTTACTTTTATCATCGTCAGAAATTAGTACGAAGATATGGAATAATACCATACAATGATACGAGATATGCCTAACCTCAATGAAAGAATCTAAATATGTATAGAATCTGAAATATTTAACAACATGTTCTTCACAGGAGTTCCGATTATTCTAGATATAAATTGTATCATCGTCAGAAGTTAATACGAATTAAGGAAAAAGAGCATTCAATGATAAGATGCATACTTAACCTCAAAGTATGATTCTAAATAAATCTAGAATCAGGAATGTTTAAGAACATGTTCATCACACAATTTCCGATTATTCTAGATATAAATTTTTATCATGGTCAGAAATTAATACGAAGTTAAGGAATTATAGCATCCAATGATACGAGACATACCTAACCTCAAAGGATGAATCTAAATATATTTTGATTCTGAAATATTTTACAACATGTTCTTCACAGAATTCCCATTTATTCTAGATATAAATTTTAATCAACGTCAGAAATTGATACGGCGTTAAGGAATAATATCATCCTATGATACGAGGCATACTTAACTTCGAAGTATGATTCTAAATAAATCAAGAATCAGGAATATTTAACAACATATTCTTCACAGAATTTCTGACTAATCTAGTTATAAATTTCTGTCATTCAGAGAAGTTAATACGAAGTAAATCAATTATACTATCAAATGGTACGAGACATGCCAATCCTCAAAGTAAGAATCTAAGTAAATCTAGAATGAGAAATATTTAATAACATGTCCATCACAGAATTTCTGATTTTTCTATACATAAATTTTTATCATCGTCACAAATTAATACGATGTTAAGGAATTATATCATCCAATGATACGAGACATACCGAACCTCAAAGTAAGAATCTAAATAAATCTAGAATCAGAAATATTTAACAACATGTTCATCACACAATTTACGGTTATTCAAAATATAAATTTTTATCATCGTAAGAAATTAATACGAGGACAAGGAATTATAGTACCGAATGGTACGAGACATACCAAACCTCAAAGCTAGGATCAAAATAAATGTAGAATAAGGAGTATTTAACAATATGTTCTGCACAGAATTCCTGTTTAACCTATTTATAAATTTTTGTCATAGACAGAAGTTAATACGAAGTTAAGGAATTACAGTATCGAATGGTACGAGGCATACCTGTTGAGGTAAAGCACGAACTGTGCGCTGTACATCGTGTTAGGAGAAAACTCAACATAACTTTATGATCTGTCTTGTTTAGGGTTTGGGGCCTGCGAGCTCCAGGTACCGATGCATGTACTACCCGAAACATTTTTGCAGGCAGTTCTTACCGTACCTCCACCGTATTTACACCGCTCCTTCTACAGTATTTCCACCGTTTCACTTCTATGAATATATATAACTACTATTCTATTACCCACGCGTACATTATTTCACATAGCCAATCACCAACAGGTTATGGGCCCAGCGCTCTTCAACTGCGCGAATTAATAGAGTAAATAGTTCGTTTGTAAAGTGCAGTGTTGTGCAAAAAATTGAAAATGGAATCAACGAGTTTCAAAATCGAAAAGCTTCGTGATAGTGACAATTGGTTACAATGGCGTTTCGTTATTCGCACATTATTAGAGGAAGACGAGGATATTCTTGCCGTGTGCGAAGGGGAATTCGAGCGTCCGGCTGAAAATTCAGCAAACTATGAAGTCAAGCTACAGAAGTTTTTAAAGGCTGATAAAACAGCTCGTAGGTTAATCGTAACATCGATTGAGAAGAAACCCCTCGACTTATTATTAAGTTGCACAACCGCGCGACAAATGTGGAAGAAACTAAATGCAGTGTATGATATGAGATCCGACGAAAATTTATCCATAGTGCAAAAACAATTTTTTGATTTTAAATGGGACTCAGATGAAAGTGTTAGCCACAATTTAGCAAAGGTCGAACAGTTAGCGACAAAGATGAAGAATCTCGGTGGTGCAGTTCCGGAATCCATGATATTGACACGCATATTGTCAATATTACCGAAGAAATTTAATCACTTCCATAGTGCGTGGGATTCCGTGGAAGATAAAAAGAGGACCCTTGAAAATTTAACAGCGCGATTAATGTGTGAGGAAGTGAGAGCTCAAGAACAGGAAAGCTCGGAAGATATGGCTGTGGCATTATTAATGAAGCGACGATCGACAAATACATCGTTTCCGAAAAATAACTACCAGCACAAACAAAATCATGATGAGCGTCAAAAGAAGACTTTTACTGGGTGTTATACGTGCGGCAGAACAGACCACATACGGAAAGATTGTGTTGGTTGCCACGTATGCGGATCAAAAGGACATCTCAGCCGAAACTGCTTCAAGAAGAACGGGAATTTCCGCAGACGCAACAGCGGGAGCGCCAACAACATGCAGCAGACATCGAGTTCAACCCAGAAGCAGGCTTTTGTGGGAAGCAGCAAAGGATTGAACGACGACAACGTCTGGCTGATTGACTCGGGAGCGACCGATCACATGACGTACAGGCGAGACATCTTCACGAAGTTTGAAAAATTTGAAGAACCGATTACGATTCGATTAGGTAATGGTGAACTGACTCCTGCGTATGGTAAAGGTAATGTTGAAATCGAAACATATGTAGACGGCAAATGTATATTAGGGACTATGTACGACGTTTTATTTGTACCGAAATTAAGCCAAAATTTATTTTCAATAATTACCGTTACGAGGAAGGGTATTGACCACGCGATTACAGAATACGGAAAGAAATGCGTATTTTCGCGCGATGGCATTGTTATAGCTACTGGCTCGATTTGGGGTGATTTATTTAAAGTTAATTTACGTGTTGTAAAACCGAAAATATGTAACGTAGCGGAAAACGTAAAAAGTTTACAGTTATGGCACGAAAGACTATGCCATCAAAATTTCAGACACGTAAAATGTTTCTTAAAAGACAAAGGGATTCAGGTCATAGACGATAGCGTTATTTGCGAAGGGTGTGCTTACGGAAAACAGCACAAATCCAGTTTTCATAATAGAAGCGATCGTGCTACTAAATGTCGCGAAATTATACATACCGATGTTTGTGGGCCGATGGAACACGAATCGATTGGCAGAAAACGGTATTTCCTAATTTTCAAGGACGATTATTCCGGGTTTAGACAAATTTTTTTTATGAAACAAAAATCAGAGGTAGCCGAGAAATTACAGATATTTTGCAATCAGGTAGAAAATTTGTTCGGGGAAAATATAAAAGAACTGCATAGCGATTGTGGAAAAGAATTTAAAAATAGGGACGTCGAGTGCTTTCTAGGTAGTAAAGGTATTAAACATACTGTAAGTGTCCCGTATACACCTCAACAGAACGGTGTCGCAGAGCGAGAAAACCGAATAATAGTCGAAGCCGCGCGGTCAATGCTTTACTCGAAATCGGAATTACCTCTATCCTTATGGGCAGAAGCGACGAACACAGCTGCGTTCGTTATTAACAGGACGGGTCCGTCAAAACAGCCAGGTCAGACCCCTTATGAGTTATGGTACGGTAAACAGGCGAATGTAGATAATTTTAAGATTTTTGGGACCGAATGTTTTGTGCACGTACCGTATGAAAAAAGAAAAAAACTTGACAGAAAAGCCGTAAAAGGATATTTAGTAGGGTACATAGAAAATTGTAAAGGGTATCGGGTATATGCGCCGAGTTTACGGGATGTAGTTTTAAGCCGTGATGTTTTATTTAAACCGGAGAGGCTAGTACCGAATAACATTAATGTAGATACACCTCAAAAAGGCGATGAAATTGAGGAAAACGTAGTAGCGATTAATGATCTTGCAGAAACCAATCCTGAAGTCGTTAACAATATAGGAGAATCTTTGCAAATTTCAAATGACAATAGCAACGGAATACAACTTCGTGATAGACGAACAATTAAACGAACAAATTTTTACGGTTGTCCGATTAGTTTTCATGCCGAGAAATTACCTTCCGATTATAATGAAGCAATTAATTGTAGTGAGAAAGTTTTTTGGATGGATGCGATGAAAGAAGAGATGAATGCCTTACGCGAAAATGAGACATGGTTGTTAGTTGACAAACCCGAAAATCGCAAAGTCATTAATAATCGCTGGGTTTACACGAAGAAAAGTAATCCGGATAGTACAGAACGTTTTAGAGCGCGACTAGTCATAAAAGGGTGTTCGCAAATACCAGGGGTTGATTATAAAGAAACATTCAGTCCGGTAGCCCGTTATGACACAGTAAGATTTTTGTTAAGTATCGCTGCAAATAATAGTTTATGTCTAGGTCAATTTGATATAAAGACCGCATTTTTGTATGGAAATTTAGACGATGACATCTACATGAAACAACCGGAAGGGTTTCATGATGGGACCGCGAAAGTATGCAAATTATTAAAAAGTTTGTATGGGCTGAAACAAGCTCCGCGATGTTGGACCGAACATTTTAGCGAATTCATTAAGAAATTTGGATTTAGTAAAAGTTCAGCCGATTCTTGTTTTTATATTTATGAGAAAAATAATGAAAAGATGTTCTTAGTAATTTATGTCGATGATGGACTCATAGCAGCATCGCACGAACAGCTAATAGATAAATTTTTTGCCGAATTACGTAAAAATTTTAAGATTACATGTACAAAAGAAGTAGGTAATTTTCTGGGAATAGAAATATGTCGATTAAAAGACGGTTCGATTTTTATTAATCAAGGCAAATATATCGAAAATATAGTTGAAAGGTTTAATTTATCAGACGCGAATTATGCATCAACTCCAATAGAGGTTGGTTGGGATGCAAATGATTTTATTAAAGATAATTGTAGTAACATACCGTATCGCGAAGCTGTGGGTAGTTTGATGTTTGTACAATTAGTGAGTAGACCGGATATTAGTTTTGCAGTTAACATAGCATCGAGAGTTTTAGATAAGCCGACTAAGGCGCACTGGCTACTAGTTAAACGCATAATAAGATTTTTAAAAGGTACCGCAGACTTAGGTTTATTTTATAAGAAGAATGACAATTTTGCAACTTATAGTGATGCTGATTTTGGGGGGGATAAGGAAACCCGAAAATCAACATCTGGTATGGTATGTATGTTTGCAAATGCGCCGATTGTGTGGCAAAGTAAGCGTCAACAATGCGTATCGTTATCGACAACTGAAGCGGAATATGTAAGCGCAGCGTCAGCGGCAAAAGAAATTGTATGGATACAAAAATTATTTAGAGATTGTAAAATAGACGTTAATTGTATGCTGTATGTAGACAACATGAGTGCCTTGAAATTGGTAAAAAATCCTGAATTCCATCAGAGGAGTAAACATATAGATATTAAATATCATTTTGTGCGTGACTTGCACGAAAGAGGTGAAATTAATGTAAAGTATGTGAAAAGCGAGGATCAAATTGCCGATATATTCACAAAAGCAATAGCAAAACCAAGGTATATATATTTAAGTAAGAAATTAGGTCTCATTAGTAAAAGCGAAATAATATAATGACTTTTGTTTGTCCGTAAACTAAGAATGTTGAGTTTTAGGGAGAATGTTGAGGTAAAGCACGAACTGTGCGCTGTACATCGTGTTAGGAGAAAACTCAACATAACTTTATGATCTGTATTGTTTAGGGTTTGGGGCCTGCGAGCTCCAGGTACCGATGCATGTACTACCCGAAACATTTTTGCAGGCAGTTCTTACCGTACCTCCACCGTATTTACACCGCTCCTTCTACAGTATTTCCACCGTTTCACTTCTATGAATATATATAACTACTATTCTATTACTCACGCGTACATTATTTCACATAGCCAATCACCAACATTATCTAATCAAACTCTTTCTGTAATAAAGGATTTTATTGTTTCCAATAAAAAAAGTGAACCATATGATTATCAACACCTTAGGATTATATTGTATATTTGTGAAATCAAGAAATATTCAAATAATTAAATATTTTATAATTTTTTATTTTTAAGGTACTAATATTTTCGAGACCGCATATTTTCATTCTTAGTTAATTTTTTCCGAAAATATAATTTTAAATATAAAGCTTTTTCGAGAATACACATGAAAAGTGGTACTGTGCACATAAAAAAAAACTTGATTTCTTAAACCATCAACTTAAAGTTAATCGTTTTTATAAACAATACATAATAAAAAATTAAAACTGACTGTTTAATTAGGTAATGTTTAGTTCAAATTAACTTATTTTAATTGTCAGTTTATAATATAAGGAAATTTAAAATTAGAACAAGGCCCTCATTAAATTTTCTGAAAAATAAGGATCAACCTTTTCACCTGTAGAATATCCCGTAATAATAATATCCTAGTCACTAATTTTCAAAACGACAAATTTTCTAGAATTATAAGATTCAAATTTATTCTTTTACCTATTGGCATAGAAGAAAAATTAACGAGGATCTAGTACACAGTCACATGTTATAGCTTGTTCGGGAAAAGGAATGTTTTGTAGCTTGTATTTTTTATACATGTTGAGAGCACGTTTAACAAATAGTTTAAATCCTGCTTTTATAACCGTAAGTTTGGTATTTGTCAATATTTTAACAGGTAGCAGGTTAGTAACATTAATCGATGTTGTTCCTTTACGTTTAATAAGATACTTGGTGTTTTTTATTACTTTCCTGATAAATTGTATCTTTATCTCAAGATTCTACTATCTCAAAAGATTTAAGTTTTGCAGAAAAGGATGTATCGTTTTTTATTGCGGAATCTATATTTATAATACCTTTTTCTTTCATAAGACCCCCTTTTCTTTTTAATCTAAGTCTGGCAATAACAAAGCTTCCAGTATTTTCTTATCTTGTAGGGAAATCCGTATACATTTCTCGTTGCCAGACTTACAGTGATAACCATATTCAAATTCACAAATATCCCGAGAAGCAATTCCATTTCTCAATACATATCCTTCCAATTCATTATATTCATTCCTAAGATATAAAATTTCAACATCCATATGCATAACTATTTGTTGCACAACTCATTCATTCTCAATAGGACTTAATGAACATGTACTATATGCAACTAATCCATCTTGATTTATCATTTCACAAATTTTTTTAATAATTTATATTGAACCTCATGTAAACGAATCGTATTAGTAAATAAGGATTGTTAGAAACATCTTTTGATTTTGTAATTGCTCCATTACTTGTACATGGAACATCACAAGGAATCCTATCACATTTTCTTCCAATATTGTAGTATAGATTTGGAAAAATAGTAGAATCACCTTGTATAATGACTAACGATTCGTTTGGTATCTCAAACGTTTCACTTTGTAAAATATTTATACGTTTTAAAGTTACATCATTGGCAATGATTAGTCCACTTTGATCAATTATATCAATAATCTCCTTTGTTTTGGATCTTAGCTCACATATCAAAAACATAGTGGTCATAGTATCATAAACATAAGTGGTAACATACTATCTAGTTGCTGTCTCTGTATTGCGCAAATATTTGTTTGATTCACTAAGAATTGCATAAATTCTTTGTAGGTATCAGGTTTTTTCTTAGAAAATAGATCAAACTCATATACATCTTCAAAATTATCAAGTTATCTAACAAAGCTAAAAAACTATTTAAAAATAATATCACGAATTTTTTATTTTAATGGTGTGTTTCGTATTCTGAACACAGATGTAATCTATCTTCTAATTTACTACTAAATTCTTCAAATTCTGTTTTATATAAGTTCAAATATTTTTCATAAATTGTTAAAAATTTCACTCTTCCCATTCACGGCTCTAAAAATTAAAAAGTTTTTAAATACATTGGAATGATTAATCAGAAGAATAGAAATAGATAAAAACTTATAAAAAGTTTAAATCACGTTAATGTTTTTATCTAATATTTATTTATTTTTTAATTTATTCTAATAATTCCTAGAATAGAATTCAACCTTTTCTTTCAATTCGCTTCGCTTTCAAAATATTTCTTACGGGCAACTCTACGGTGATACGGTTGGCTTCGTATAAAACTATGCACAGTACTAACGGATAGATTAATGTACATAATTTTGAATAATTTACAATCATTTACAGTGATTAATGTAAATTATTTTGAAAGCATTCAACTATTTTTATTGCACTTTTTGGGAGATTTAGCCTTATTATTCCAATAACAATTCGTCCAGTATACCGATTAATTTTCCGTCGATATACACTTTTTGAGTTATTTTGTTGCCTTTTCCTCAGTCAATACCTATCTATACTTACATATAAATATTTCTGTGAATGAGAGTGCAGTTAATGAAGGACATGCAGAAATTCCTAAAGAGCAGGATGATAATCCATTGAAAGATTCACCTATGAAGATTTTAAAAAAACCCTTACTGAAAATAATTACAATGGGAATAAGATTGATCATCAGAAGTTTAATGTACTACAAGAGAAAATTGAAGGCTTGCGTAACAATGCAGAATACAAAAAGAAATCCCAAAAATTATTTTATACTCTAACGAAAATGCTCCAGGATGAAACAGATAGTAAAAGTAAATTATGATTAAATTTTTGCATTTTATTTAGTTATTTTTTTGTTACTGGGTACTCTAAAATTGAGCATTGTAAATTCTTTACTTACTTCTACATTATATATTTTTAAACATTTTAATTTTTGATAGTTATGTACCCTTACCAAAATAAATTTAAAACAGAAATTAAATAATTCTAAATCACATATAAATATACCCCTTTAATTTGATCTTTCGATATAAGAAAACTAACTAATAGATTATAAGCAAAAAAAGGTACAAATCAATAGCCTGTCGTCTTGTTTCTCGATTAATAGCTAATTTATAAACAATGTACATTAGTCGATGTATGAAATGGCATTGTAAATTTTAACATTTTGCACACTTAGGAGTAATATTGCAATGAGGCAAGTAAGGATGTGGAAAAACCAGAACGACATCAAAGTTTTCACCGTCGGTTGTTGATGTTATAATTATCTCTAAATGATGTACCCGTATAAATGACTTCATCTTTATAATCTAAATTAAAATTTTTTTGAATTTTTTTGTAATCTAAACGCATTTAAATTTTAACAAAATTAAGAAAGGTAAATTGAATTTTATACGTCATAAAATTTATCTATAAATAAATTCTATTTCCAATACAAACAATTTTATTCAAACGTTATAATATGTAAGAAAAAATATTTGTTTGATATTAATTTCTTTAATAGCGTTTTTACATTTAAATTCAATATTTTTTAATCTGATTAACAACGTAAATAGTTTTGTTCGTTTTTATCAATATTTGATGTTAAAACAAAATATTTTTAAATATAAAAGGTGCGTTGTTAGGTATTTTTACACATTTTTAATGATTTAGAAATGTTCAAGTTTGCCGATAATATACTTAATCAATATTGACATAATAATAAAGAGAAAAAATAGATATTTAGGAGCTTTTTATATATATTTATGACCTCCGATCAAAAAGAAATGTGTACATTTATATTCTCCATTCTATCAGTTCATTAAACTAAAAAAAATATACTCAAGACATAGAGTATGTTAAAGTATATAAGTAACCACTTATCTTTTTCATATAATAAATGATTTTCAATTTTGATGAAAAATTAAGTAATTTAAAAAAAAAAGAAGATTAAGAAACTAATATTCATCAGAAATAACTAATATTAACCAGAAACAGCCCATATGTTATTTAGAGTAGGAGAACATAAATAAGAGCAATATAACTGAGTATCCCTGTTTAAACGATTAGGGACTAGAGATAGTTGAACTTAAGCATACGGAAGTTTAAATCTTCATGCCTTTATTTGTCAAAATAATTTGTTATCACCAAATTGATTAGGTGAACATAAAAATGAGACTGAGGCTTTTGAAAAGTTTAGTTATGAAACCAAGCCAAATAACAGCCAAGGGATAATAACATTTGATAATTTAAACAGAATGGTTGAGCAGACGCCTACTAGCAATAATTCTGCTGAAGGATTTACTCCATATGAATTTTAACTGTGGTACTTCTCTGGCCCTTAGAATGGACGATTTTATATTCGCATCTGGCGTGAGACATTTTTGGGGTAAGAAAATCAATTCTAGAATGATGTCTAGAATATTTATATTTGGTGATAGTTTTGTGACTTTAACAAGATTTCATAGAGATAATTGTGAACTCAAGAATATTCTTGAGTTGAGAAGATTATCTATAATATGTAATATGTACCTGCTTGTAAACTAGCTTCATAGTCACCCCCTAAGACAGGGGTGACCACAATGGGTCCTTTTATGTGGCTCGCAAAAAGATTTCAGATGTTTATTAAAAATTCATGAAATTTTTTATCGCATTTATAGTATGGTTTGCAAAATTAGTACCGGAGAAGGTAAATTAGAATACTAAAAGTTGTTAAAACAAATTTAAATATACACTATTTTGTTTAGCCAGCAGCAAATAATAATTTGTACTAAATATATGGTTCATTTTAAATTATTGTTTTAAAACTTACTACAGTCTATGGCATATGTATCAATTATGGTACACAGTGTAATAACTAATATAAACGAATTATTTTCTGATCGACTGATGATGTACTGATCTACTGAGCGAAAATATATATATTTTTAGATGAAACAATGAATATCATTTCGAGGAAAAAGGGCTTTACGCGGAACTTGATAACAGATAAAAATTCAGAAAATCAATTAAGGTGCGTAAAAACAGGTTTGACAGTACATTTAACGAAATTAAGTAAAGAAAAGTTCAGATTCGAACTAGCTAATCATCATACATACACATATTGTATTTATCACCTGGATTTGAACAAATCTGATTTCATTTTGTATTCATTTTGTATTTTTGAACACATCTATGTAAAGTGCGATCTAGGGTAAGCATACTTAATGTGTCCTGCGATACAGTTTCAGCTGGTCTTCTCTGGTCTAAGATGTTATGCAGGAAAAGATTTTTTCTATATTTTTCATATGCTACTGTATCTGGATTTGATGGTGATACACGAGTTGTATACTCTATTGATCCAACTGGTTGCTGTGGGGATGTTATGTGTATCTATAATGGAAGTAGCTCGTTTTTAATACAACCTTTACTTGATTATTTTCTTGATAAAAAGTATATGCGATGAATGATGCAATTAGCTTGGTAGTAGAAAGCTTTTGATTCTGTTTCTGAGCGAGAGCTTTAGATTGGTGATTGCCTAGAGCTCTATATTGTTAGTATAACCAGTTATGAAACTAGAAAAGTACGATTATGTGACGATTATATTAATTAAAAAAAAAGTTTACTGATAAAATCATCCTTTTGTAAAGAAATGTTATTTAGATTTTTATGAACTATATGCAACTTCTTTTTGACACTAAACCTACTAGGATTTTTTTATATCGATAGAGACACCTATATAAGAAGACATTTTGATCGATCTGATGTATCTAGTGTTAATTTATGGATTTTATAACATCATAAACTTAATTCAGTTGTTTATTTTTATAATGTAATAATTTATTTATAGTCATGTTTATAGGTATAGTGGTTTCGCAACATGTTTTGCAAAACATACTATTCATAATTCAAAATGAACTTCGTAAATTATTGAGCTTTGAAAGTTGACGATATCAATTAACCCAAGGATGGGCAATTTTTTTATACCAAAGTGCCAACTTTCGTGTGTCCCATTACGGCGAGGGTCAAGGCATATAAAAAGATTCAGAAGAAATTTATACAATGTAAAAAACTTTTTTTTTCAAGGAGAATATTTTATCCATCGCTTATTCATTTCAGCAACTCCATTTTAATGGTTCAGATAATATATTTGCAATATTTCTAGGACACTTTCAAAGATTTTCTAGATTAAACCATTTTTTCATACCTTGTTTTTGGTTAGAAATTGATAATTTGGTAATCTCAAGTAAACAATACTTAAAAATTTCCCGCTAGAAAGTGATATACTACGTATTGTAATTTTGTGTGCAGCAATGTAGATAACTTTTGATAAAGTTTTTTGTGTTGCAAAGAGTCCTTAAGGAATTTTGTTGGTCATTCAATTCACCTTTTAATTTCTTTTACTTCATCCTTCATTTGTTCCGATAAAATAAAATATATATATGCAGAAATGGTATGCTGAAAAATGTATCCTAAATTAACATACATACGTCGGCGCTGAAAATTCTGTTGCTTGTCGAGGAGAAACCATTGTGTTTAAACTCTCAAGGTTATTATTCGAAAATTCTAGTCCTTTATTTTAACACGTTCATACCGCCCCATGAGAATATTAAGTGTGAGCCACCTATGGTACACACGGCGTGAATGCGTTAATGTTATTTGAAATTTGAAAATATGTAACGGGCCGCAGGTAACGCACCTCTGAATTAACCTCTCAGGATCGACACACCCTATAGTGGCTTTCGTATTGTCATCTCTCAGTACGAGGAAGTACTATATTAGATTATAAATATATATATAATATATGTATAAGAAATTCCATATTTTTTACTGACTCTTATTATAGTGGTCCGCTATTCCTAGAAAGTTAGTCATATAATACCGCAATCCATTCTTATACAGCTACTTTACGACCAAATTCGAAATGTTATTTCATTTACATACAATTTGATCAGTAACGTGCAGTACAGAGAAATCAATTTCGTGGAATATTGCGCCGTTCCTAAATTATTAAAGAACAAACAATATATAAAGGGATTATAATAACGTCTTAAAACAGTATAAATAAATGAAGCTCAATTTACACAAGAATGTCATCTTGTGAATATATAATTCAATTTTAAAACGTTTGCATATTTTTATAAAACCGGAAATTACAAATTAGGCTATTTTATGAAACATATGAATTTTTTTTATACCATCTGCTTGAAAATAAAATTTGACACTTTTAAACAATTGAATTTCAGCGTTAATTCTTTTCCGATGAACTGAAAAATCCCTTGGTTTTATTTTATTCTAATAATCTTCTGAGATTAAATGAGAATTTTTTGTTTTTATTCATTACTGGGGAGCCAAAGATTTTTGTTATAATACAAATACCAATTTCTTTTTATTACATAATGCTTTTTCAAAAGCGTTAGTGAATATTTCATATGACATGATATGACATATAATTTTATGATAAAAGACATGAAGACATTTTATTTATAAATGTTAAGAAAATATGAGAAAAAATTGATCTGTTGTATATAATAGAAAATTTTGAGCCCTAAAAGTAATCAGGCTAAGTAACTTGTTAAAGTATAAAATTCCCTATGTACTTTTAAAGTAATTATTTTCTGAATCCTTTAGGAAATACTTCTATTGTATTAGAAGAATTATACTATATCTAATGATGTAATGATACAACTAGTCATAAAAACACTATGATAACGAGTAGGTGTAAAAGTGTTTGTAAGATGGAGATGTGCGTTACAAAATTATCTTAATATGATTTCAAAACTATGGTATGAATTACTTTGGAACATATTTTTTCAATATATATTTTTTTAAATACCAATGAAATCGGATAGGTTGAACCTTATTGTTTAAAAAATGCCAAATTAAACATAATTTAATTCTTCATAACATCGCCTTTTATGAGATATTTTTTTTAATTTTACTCAGACATCAATAGGTAATCAACATAGACATTAATTTTGATTAAAAAGAAACATTAGTTTTTCAATGATGCAACTAATATTTTTAAGCGTATTATACACATTCGTATTGTCCTTTTGATTTTGTGAAAACAATTCCAGTGTATATTTTGTGTCTCAGGCAAATTTAAAACCGTATCTTTTGTCAAGATTTTAATTAGTTATGGTTTTTTTTTATAAGTATGAAGGGAATTTAAAAAAAAGACTATTTTTGCATAGAAATTTCTCACTGACTGAACCTTGCGTGCTAATTTCATTTACAAGCTGTGGTCGTATTCATATTTCAAAAAAAATTTTATTTGAAATCCCAAATTGTAATTCAAAGAAGTTATGACAAATTTAAAACAATAACTTTTGTAGTTCTCAAAGATCATAGAATATATATTTTTGTCCACAGTTAAATATTTTGTATGTAAGAATTGTTTTTTTAAACGATTATCATATTTGTTGCTTGCCGTGGGAATATTTTTATAATATTAAAACTCGTCTTACTGAATTTCCAAAAATAAATACGAAGAAAACAAATTAAGCTTAATAACCTTAAAAATGTTGATGATTTTTATTTAATTATGGAAAATTGAAGCATATCAGTTTAATGCCCTTATTTATTTTCTTTTTCAAGGTTGGTTGTCTTACTCTATTTCATAAAGAAAATTGTAAATAAATATTTAGGATATAAGAAAACATAAAATGTCATTAAATAAAATTAAATTCGTATTTGTATTAAAAATATGTCTTTTCTTCGTATTTATAATTGTTATTGAATATAAATTTTTTAAAATTTTATTAAAACATTAAGGTTTTATATTTCTTTATATTTCGTATAAAAGTGGGTAAACGCTTAAGGTTATTACACCATTAAATATTCAAATGAAATTTAGAAATATGCGTTGAACTTAACCCATTTGCATCAAAGCGCGGAATTTTTTACTTATTTATAATTGTTTTAATTGTTACTTCTGTTTTTTATTACCAGTTGCTAAATATTATTCAGATGTGACAGACCATATTTAATCGCTTACATCAGTGTATTGTAAACAAGTTTTACGTGAGAATATTTTTAATTGTCACTTGTGAGTAAATACTATTAGTCTGTATTTAAATTTAACGAGTCCAATTTAAAAAAACCATCTAATTTTATAATTTAAACTGAAATATAGTTGGCCCAATGGATTCTGAATATCTTGATTCGGATTCAAGTTTTGAGATTCGACACACTCGAAAACGTATCCGTAGGATTTCATCAAGTGATGACAGGGAAGTTGAACTGTGCGGTAATCTTACAAATGAAGATTCCGTGTGGAAAGCCGAAAATCATTTTAAAAAATTCATTCTTATAAGCAGCTATTAGCGGAAGAAATTATTCACAAATACTTACCTAATACAAAAGTGAATAAGGCACTAATCAATGATCCTATAACGCGATATACTGGCAGGAATTTTCATGTACGGATACCTCAAACCTTGGCAGAGGGGAATAAAACGTCAAAACGATGCGTTGCATGCTTATCCAAGTCTATTCGAAGAGAGACGGTCTGTAAATGCCATATTTGCGAGGTAGCATTATGCATTGATCATTTCAAAGAATATCACGAAAAGTATTTTAATTAAATTTTCATTTTATTCTAAATAATATTATTTTTAATATAAAACAAAATTTGTTTTTCCTTCTTTTGTAAAGAAAAAAAAATAAAATGAGATGTTTGGGGTATAATATTGCGTATTAGTCGTTTTAGACACTGTACTTTTGATGGAATCCATAAGTTTTTTCAACGTCGGTTTCACACCCATATGTCTAACAGCGCGCGGTGATACGAGTCAGTCGTCAGTTGAACGTCGCTGATGTTTCGATGCGGAAACTTAAGTAGAGCGAGGATGCAAATGGGTTAAAAGATATATTTGAATGCGGAAGAAATCAACTTATATTCATGTAAATGAATAATTAAAATATAGCAATGTTTTTATTCTCCCGTTTAGTTTAAAATATGAAATGTATCGTGAATATAACAATTATGGCAGTCTACAAGTGTTTTACGTTTTAAAATGATTATTTTTCAATAATAAAATTATTAAAGAAATAATTATTTAAGAAAAGAGATGTGTATTCATTTTTTTTTATTTGATCAAATACAGTTTTGTTCTTAATATTTTATTGCAATTTCTTGAATAGATGAAGTCACAGAAAATAATTATTTATAAGTTAAAAAGACTATGTATTCATAATAAAATTGACAAGTATGATTAAAGGTATATTCAAACGCTTTAATGGCACCACAAAACTTATATTGTGCTTTTAGTTGAATAATTTGAAGGTAAGAATGAGTCTATAAGTAGAAACACTATTTTGTAAAAATAAATATTATTTGCAGTCAAACGGCAAAATTTAAATAAAAAATGTTTTAATATAATATATAAAGTGTTAACTTCCTCAAAACCTTCACGATTTAAGCAATTACTCAGTAAAGCTTCGTTTGTTAGTCTTCCTTAGGTCATTAAATAAAACTTTAAATAATCTGTTATAAAATAAAGAAAGCAAACAGCAACCATTTAGTTAAAGAATTAATTTTTAAATTTGTATATGTCGGGATTGCTCATTCTAATCATGGGGTATATTCTTTGGAAATATTTATAATTCCATCATCCATTCAGATTCCATCATATCTGAGCATAATATATCCGAAGAATATGCAAGTTGTTCCTGAAGAATAATTTGTATGTTTCATTTAGTTTCTGAAATTTAATTAAACTTAATAACACAAATTAGAATATGAAAATGTTTTTGTCAGCCAAAGAATATTAACATTCAATTATAAAAATAAAACATATTTATACTTTAAAACGTTTATATATAATTATTAGCATTTTCTGCATATTTTTGTGTCTCATATATTATAAAGTGTTTTATTTTTTTTTGCTAAACTTCTGTTAATCGTCTAGCTATAAAAACTCCAAGGTTCAAATATTTTATAATTTTTTATAAATATAACAGCTTATAAAAAAAAATTTAATATTTTTTTCATCTATAAAAGAAATATCAGATTTAGATCCATATTGTGGGAACAAATTTTTTATATATCATATGTGCTGACTATTAACATCATTAGGGTACCTCTAAATGATAACTACGGTGCTAAACTTACAAGAGAGAATGGAGTTGCAACAGATCTTATTGATTTCAATAAAGAAATGTGAATATTATGGATTTAGAAACACTATTAAAATTTACAGTTTTCAAGTATACGGAAATAATAAAAATCCAAGAATAATAAAAATAGCAAACAATTTCTCAAATGAAATATATTTTGAAAGTCCAAACAATGTGGTTTTAATACCAAAACGTTTCCATAAACAACATGAACAAAGAATTGAAAACGTTTTCTCAATAAAATGTAATCCCTTTTTTCCAGAATATTCTTTGATAAGAATATTAGTACAGAATTTCGATATTTCTTCCATATATTTCAACATTCTGAAATGACTCCAGTATTAAAAGATGAACTGAAGAGTCACATACCCATTTTTCAAACAATAGAAGATCCGCATATTTAGAAAGTGTTTGGCAGTAGCGACGTTATTTTCGAACTATGGGAAATTTATATGGCAAAAGAATTCGATAAAATTGGTTTTACAAAAATAGTTGCTTGGGATGATAAAAAATGCTCAACTTGTCTGAAAATAAAATAGAAAGCCGGGCTAAAGTAAATTTCAGAAATAAAATGAATAGTATATTCTTATATAAAAAGAAAATAAAAAAGAAAATCAGATCGATATGGATGACAATTATAGGTCACAAAATGTAGACACCTCTATTGATTGTCTTTGTTGTTCTACATTCCTCACATTATCGCGTTTTTTTTCGCACTTAAATGCAACGATGCTAGAATAATTACAAAATCCTTAGTTTTGTTAAAACATTTAAATATTATTTATAAATTTTGTATCCCTTTCATCCTGAAGTAGAAAATAGGAGAAGTATTTTTGAACTTGAACAATACTTTGGAATCCAGGAAAGCCAACAAACAAATTACCAACAAATATTTTAGCAGATACTTTTGGAACAATTAGGCTTAAACGTATTTAAACGACAAAGTAGCATCTAAAATGTTACTCTCTGGTTTCTTAAATGTGAGACACGGAAATAAAAGATTTGTCGAAATTTTCCCATTAATGGAAGAGGTTTTTTATGTTTTTATTAACAATTTTTTGAACCATAACTTGTAAATTTTGAACGTATTTTCAAAGTAAAAAGAAGTAATTTTAGGATTAGAAGTTAGAAACAATGGTGAACTACTTTTAACATCTAATGATCTTGATAAAGTAGTCGATGGTAATACACAAACTGGAAATAAAAACAAAGACATAACAATGTTAGATATTCTTTTCCAAATTTTAAAGACTCACAGTATTAATTTCATACAGAATGTTTCATTTCATATGCAGAATAGTTTCTGCTAATACAAGAAATTATTCACTGAATAATATTACTAAAGAAGAATTGAAAGCAGAAGAAACAACTTTGAAATCAGGTGACGCAGAAAAAAGTATATCGAAGAGGAAGACAAAATTATCGTTTCCGGGATTTCAATGTGGGTATAAATAGCAACAAACAAACCGTGTACAAGGCTGAAAATGTCGTAATTCACGATTATATATAACAAATAGAGACACAAATAGAAATAATAGTAATCTCGAAATTGGTTGAAAATTCTCATAATATAGAACCAAATTCAAGTAATTCATTCGAAGTATATGAAATCCCATCCAATGGAGGAAGGTCTGATAAAATAGAGGAAAGAGTGTTAAATTTTAGCTCATTGTTGTCAAAGCTTAAAAGTGTGACGCCAGCCAAATTCCAGCCAACGCATCACCAGACGCATTGCCCAGACAGCAACCGTAGCAAAATCAGGCAAAACCAGACAACACTTGGCTAGAAGCCGCCTACTCAACCAGAAAATTATAGTATAAAAACCGAGCACAAACGAATAAAGCAGTTCTATATTATACCTCAAACGGAACGTTTCTGCATTCGTATGCCTATCCTGAAAACCTACGATAAATATTTAAAACTGTTCAACATCTGTATTACACTTATCTTACCAAAATAAGTATTAATATAAGAAACATAGTTTCGTTTAGAAAGGGAGCTCTTCCACCAAGGTTGAAGACCCGCCCGTTTATATTTCATTTTAATACTTGCCACGTATTTCTCGTCACAAAATTGGTTTATATTTTATTTCAATACTTGCCACGTATTTCCCCGTGACAAAATTGGCGATCCTGCCAGGATAGGATACGTCAAACACCAGCAAAATCCACCTGAGGAGCAACAGAAAAACTTTCTCCACAGAGCAAGAAGAAAACCGGACCACGGTCGCACCCTCTTGCAGGGTGCACCGCACTTGCAGAGAACTGAGGTAAAAAAAAAGACTTTCAAACAAGTCTAAAGACCAAGTAACCGAACGCGTATTAGATAAAATACTCGCGACCCAAGAGACCATGCTCAAACAACTGGGAAGAATGCAAGAATCAATAAGCGGCTTAGAGGCACGATAAGAGTTAACGCTAAGCAAACTATATCTCACAACTCCGCGATATCAAACCTAACAGAAGCAATAAAGAAATTAGATGTCAAATTCCAAGCGCAACAGCAGGAATTACTGGAACTCCGAAGACACTTCATAATACAAACGGATCATCAGGCATTGAAATGGTTACATAATATCAAGGATCCTTCATCGAGTCTAATGAGATGGAGATTGAGGCTAGAAGAATATGACTATGAGGTTGATTATAAGAAAGGAGAAGATAACGTTGTAGCAGACGGATTATCGCGATTATTGCTGGCGCGAATAGTGAAAAACGAAACGATAAACATCAAAATACGAATAATAAACCCACAGGAAATAGAGGATTCCCTACCAGACGAACTAGGAAGCCCATCAACCGTGACGAACATAGACGATGAAAATGAACTGCTCGAAGCATATGAAGACTGGAAAACATCACCAAGCAAGAATACGTCAACCAAACTGGAAGCTAACAAACCATACTGGACCCAAGTATCTTGCGATCTCCTAGGACTACATAGCGAAAAAGATTGGTTACTCAAATTACATGCTCTGGAACAAAACCAGAAGAACATAAAATTCGGCAATCAAGACATCGCGGAACTGGACTTGATCAATATACAACTAATGTTAAGATTCTTAATAAAGGATTATGATGGTAAGAATCCAAAATTTGCAACAGAACGTATATAGGAACTTGATCAAGAAGAAATCAAGCAAATCCTAAAGGAATCCCACGACCTACAAGAACATATAGGATAAAACCGCACGATTGAACTAATCAAAAGCAAATATTATTGGAAAAACTTAGAGAAAGATGTAACGGAATACAAAAGAAACTGCAAAACCTGTCAGACCAACAAACTAACAGGGGTAAGACCGAGAGATGAGGCAATCGTCACTGATACACCAGAAAACCCAAACGACAAAGTAGGACTCGACATAATTGGACCATTACCAAGAACCAAATCAGGAAACCAATTTATACTCTCAATACAAGACTGCTTAACAAAGTACCTAATGATAATACCCTTAAAGAACCAACAAGCTTCATCAATAAGCAACTCCCTCTTAGATCATTACATATACATATTTTCCTACCCAAAACACATACTAACCGACCATGGACAGAATTTCATATGTAAATTAATGACTGAATTTGAAAACATGTTTAACATAAAGCATATAAAAACCACCAGCTTTCACCCACAGTCAAATGGTAGTCTCGAAAGAGCTCATGCAATGATAAAGGACATGCTGAGAACTAACATTGGTCAAAAACAAAATGATTGGGACGAAAAACTAAAATAAGTTAGCCTAGCTTACAACACCACGATTCATGCAGGAACAGGTTATTCACCTTTTGGATTAACGTTTGGAAGACGAGACAATCTAACTTCTGCTATAGCAACTGCCCCTAATTTATCTAAAGACACTCTGGTAGAACTTTGGAAACAAAGACATCTATAATACCTAGAACACGCGGAAAAGAATAACTGCAAAAAAAATAAAAAGAAATATAAAGCTTCACAAGATAGTAAAATCAAACTTAAAAGTATATAGATGAAAGGAGACTTAGTACTTTTGCATAATGAAAGTAAAGCTAATATACTCGATCAGGAATGGTTAGGACCGTACGAGATATTTGAAGTTAAAACCCCTAATTATGTTATATTCATATATGATAAACTAGTTACAGTACACGGGAATAGAATCAAACCATATTATTCCAGATCCAACTAATCAAAGGGAAGTACCTAATAATTCAAGAGGTAGAAAACAGCCAAATAGTAATGGAAGAAATTGAAACCGCGTACACATATCACACAGAATCAAAAATTACACTAATATTTAGCATAAAAGAACTAACTGACACTATGGAACAAATATATACCATCAAACGCAACCTTAATGAATACTGCAAACAGCAACAAACAGACTGCGGAACTACAGACTATCAAACTATGAAGTCAAAGGATATTAATCTCCAACGACGATTAGACAAACTATGAATACTGCTACACCTTAGACCAAAAAGAGGACTTATTAACGCCATAGGTAGTATATCTGAATCATTATTTGGAACATTGGACGAAACTGACCTGAAACTTGAGAATGAAAATCTAGACAAACTCTATGACAAACAGAATACATTCTCTCAAATAATACAAAACCAAATAGCATTAATCAGAGGTTTCCTACATGATGAAGCATCACAACACGTATTAGATAGAATTAATCAAGGAGATACAAGGATAGGTCAAATAGAAAATAAGGAACATTTAATCGATACACTACTAATTATAGAAATAATATTGTCAGACCTAGCTAATAGAATCGACGACTTTTACCTAATGTTAACATTAGGCAAAAAGAGTATAATAGGCACAATATTCATACCTATAGATACATTAATAAGTTCAATGGAGAAATTAACAACTTTCCATGGTCAATTCATAGAACCAACCATACCTAACTTTCAATCGATAATCGACATTAGGGAATTAGTTCTAGCAACTAAGAAGACTGTTAAATTAATTCACGACAGGATCAAGGATCAACTCGGGACAACTATTTATTTCTGTACAATATGTTATAATAAATTATTTACATATTTCTATAGTGACCACAGTCCAACTACATTTGTTTAAAACACACTCACGCTGCCTAACGTCACACAGTTCGAATTTAGCAAAACACCGCGACCAGCCACGCGACACCACTGTGCGTTGCATTCGTGAAATTATTGTATAAAAGAAATTACTCATATTACAACACACCTCCTTAATTTCTTTCCTAAACAATATTCAAAGAATTTCTAAACTTTTCAAATTTAATTCTACCAAGTGCTTTTGTTAATATATCTGCTAAATTCAAATCTGATTCAATTTTAATAATTGTTATCATTCCCTTCTCATAGCACTCGTTTACGAAATGATAATGTATTTCAATATGTTTAGAATTCTTTGTAAAATTTCCAAACTTTGCGATAGCAATAGCTCCTGAGTTATCTTCATATATATTTATCGGTTTTTCAATCTCAATTTTGAATTCATTCAATAATTTCACAAGAACTTTGATTTCGCTCACACATTCAGAAAGAGCTACATACTCTGCAGCTGTTGACGATTTCGTCACACTGCTTTGTTTTTTTGATTTCCAATAAATTACATTTCCGAAAAATCGTATTACGTAACCTGTAGTTGATTTTCTATCAAATTTATCTCCTGCCCAGTCAGCATCAACAAAGGAATCTGTTATATCATTATTTAAATTCTTTTTGTACGTTAAACTCAAATCTTTAGTTAAGTACAAATATTTTAAAATTCTCAGTGCATATTTATAATGAGTTTCATTGTAACTATTTTGGAATCTACTCATATAATTGACACTGTAACTCACGTCTAATCTTGTTCCCGTACTTATGTATAACAAAGCTCCAATTAAATTCCGATATTTGATTTCATCTGAGGCTGACTGCGCGGGTTCCAAACTTAAATTTTGCTCCATAGGCGTAGCATACAATTTCGCATTTTCCAAATTATACTTCCTAGCTAGAGACTCTATATAGTCACTTTAATTAAGTGTCATTTTACATTTCTCATGATCATATTCAATGTTTATTCCTAAATAAGTTTTAATTTCCCCAAGATCCTTCATTGCAAATCTCTGTGATAGTTTATTTTTTATTTCGTCAATCCGTTTTCCATCTTTACCACATATCAGTAAATCATCAACAAATAGAATCAAAAATATTATCTCCTCTCCAAGATATAACATATAAAGACAATAATCAATTTCACTTCTCTGAAAACCTAGTTTAATTATGAACTCATCAAAACATTCATACCAAGCTCTCGGACTTTCTCTCAAACCATACAATGCTTTTATGAGCTTACATACTTTTTCTGTTCCATTATCATAACCCTTTGGTTGTTTAACATTAACTTCTGATTTAACGGTTCCGTTCAAAAAAGCCGTCTCTACATCCATTTGCATAATAATTAATCCAAATTGTACACAATATGCTAACAATAATTTTAATGTTTGAATCTTAGCAACTGGCGAATAAATATCCTCAAGTATTTCTCTCTGCTGAAATCCTCTCACAACTAATCTTGCTTTCTTTCTACCGTCAGACTTATTTGTATATACCCATTTAAGATCTAATATTTTCGTATTTTTCGGTTTCTCGACCAATTCCCACGTTTTGTTTTTCCTTAAACAATTCATTTCTCTATCCATCACTTCTTTCCATAAATCATAATCATTACTTTGGATAGATTCCTCATAAGTTGTTGGGCTGTCTGCGCTTACTACGTTTACATAAATATAATTGGAATCAATAGCATTTCCGTACCTATCTGGCTTCTTCCTATCTCTATTTGATCTCCTCAATTCTTTTTGAGAACTATTCTCGCTTTCTATAAATTTTTCATTTTCAATTTCTTTCGAAATATAGTTTTTGTCCAATACAATTTCAGATATATCGTCATTATCTTTTGAAGTCACTGATCCTATCAAATTTTCATTATCTTCAACAATTTCCACGTGTCTAGTTAATATAACTTTATTATTTATCAAAACCCTATACCCATTATTTTCATATCCTGCAAGTATTCCTATATCGGCTTTTCTATCCCATTTGGAATTTCTCTTAACTTCTGGCACTCTAACGAATACTTTACTACCGTATAATTTCAAATTTCTAATATTCGGCTTAATTCCGAACAAAATTTCAAACGGTGTTTTATTTTCAATCGTATTTGCAACTGTTCTATTTCTCAAGTAAGCTGCTGCTTTAATTACTTCTGGCCAGTATTTTTGTTGAACTTTAGAATCAGATAACAAGCATCGAGCTGAATTCATAATCGATCTGTTATAACGTTCAGCCGTTCCATTTAATTCATGTGTATATGGTGGACACGGTTCCATGAAAATCCCTTTATTCTTAATCAAATTAAACATTTCATTATTAATATATTCTGTACCATTGTCACACCTCAATCTTTTTACTCTTTTCCCGGTCAAATTCTCTACTTTATTTAAATATTCAATAAAGCAATCTACTACTTCACTCTTACTCTTTATCGGATAAACAATTGCACACTTACTAAAATCATCAATAAATGATAAAAAATATTTTGACCCGTCATAGCCTGTTGTTGCATGAGGCCCATTTAAATCAGTATGAATCAATTCTAAGATTTCATTCGCACGATGTCTATTATTATCAAATCTCAAATTGTGCATTTTATTTTGAATACATGTTCCACATTTTAAATATACTTTTTCAAATTCATTAGGCAATCCTTCCACTAATTTATGCTTGCACATTTTATCTAAATATTGAAAATTAACATGCCCCAATAGTCTATGATATTTTTCTTTCAACGTCATTTTCTCAATATTACCTGCATAAGGTTTTTCCTTTTCAATAAGACTACTTATTTTATAAAGACCGTTCTCTTTGAATGCGATTCCAACTAAGTTCCCATAGCCATTATAAATTTTCGAAGTTTTACCGATTGAAACTATTTTATTATTATCAGTAACTTTTGCATAACTAATTAGATTCTTATCCATTTCTTTAACAAAGAAAACATTTGAAATAATAGTTTTAATTTTTTTCCCATACACTATGAAGTACGTCAATACTTTTCCTATCTTAGTACCTTTCAAAATTCGCCCATCACCTACTTTAACATTAATAGGTTCTTTCAAATTTATATGTTCTAGAAAAATTGAATCATCGTTAATAATATGATCTGAACAGCCACTATCCAAAATCCATTCAATCTCATTCGTTATACATAGGAGAGCGTCTGCCTCGTACACGTATGAATCTTTTTTCTCGATTTGAGTTAAAAACGTACTAATATCAGGGTCATTATAACGTTCGCTGTATCTTGCGTCGTGCTGGCTGCCTCTGCCACCTCGCTGTTGCCACATTCTTCCTCTGCCTCTGCCGTAGTTTTGGCCTCTTCCGCCCCCTCTTCCTCGGCTGCGGAACTGCTTATTGTATGACGGCTGAAATGCACCTCCTTGCTCTGTTGCTCCATCCGAACCCCTACTATCAATTCCATGATGCCACGGATTTCGGCAGTCTTTCTTGAAGTGTCCAAGTTTTCCGCATCCATAACATTTATAACTTTTTTTCTCGACTTGGAATGTACTCGATTTTTTTCTGCCGCTTTCTTCTCTGCTTTGTACTTCCCACATACTTATCTTACTTTTAATAAATTCACAAGTGCGATCCCTCTCTGGCATTGCGTCTATCAAATCTCCCAGATAATTTAGTGAATCTGGTAAGGTTTTTAGCATATAATCAAGTTTCTCGCGCTCGCTTACTTTTGCTCCGGCACTTCTTAATACATTTATTTCTTTTTCGAATTCACTAAAAAATGTGCTTGATTCATCAAAGTCTTTAAGTTTTAATCTTTCGATCTTATTCCTGACACAAATCTGCAGAGCCGTTGATTCTCTCAAATATATTTCATCAAATTTCTTCATAATTTCTAGAGCCGTATCTTGATCACTAACAAATTCCAATTGTTCATCTGTAATGCTGCAGTATATGTAATTCATGGCTTTCAAATTTAAATCGTCCCAATCTTCTTGTTTCTCGTTATGTCTTCTTTCTCTAATTGCTGGCGCATCACATTTTTTGCATTTCAAGTATAATAATATTCTTTTTTTCCATATCCCATAATTTTTTCCATCGAACACATTCACTTTCACATCTTCCTTAGTCGCCATTTCTTGGTCGTCTGATGAAATATTTTCCGGTTCTGATACGCTCTTGTTTTCGTCCTTGTTCTGTATTTCTTGAGTTCTACGACGAAACTCTTCTTGTTCACAAATGACCTTTTTTGATACCTTCCTTAACTCGTCAATGCCTATATATTTTAAAATTTGTTCCACTTTATAACCAGATAAGATTTCAATTAATTCATCCTTAGTCGACGAGTTGGCCTTATCTTTTTTATCTGTTTTCCTACACAAGTTCTTTAATTCTTCTATATTCACAAATCTTAATACATCATTGATTTTAAAGATTTTCAAAAAAACAACTAATTCGTTTTTCGATGTTGAAAGAGCCCACGATACACTTTTACCTTCTAAGTATTCAAAATTGTCACTCATTTGATTATCCTCTACATCAATTCCGTTTGTTTGTCGAATTCACTTTTTCAATAACTTGGTTTCGAACCACGGACCTCTGCTACCATGTTAAATTAATTCACGACAGGATCAAGGATCAACTCGGGACAACTATTTATTTCTGTACAATATGTTATAATAAATTATTTACATATTTCTATAGTGACCACAGTCCAACTACATTTGTTTAAAACACACTCACGCTGCCTAACGTCACACAGTTCGAATTTAGCAAAACACCGCGACCAACCACGCGATACCACTGTGCGTTGCATTCGTGAAATTATTGTATAAAAGAAATTACTCATATTACAACAAAGACACTTTGATATACCAAATTAAAACTCCAATATTAGAAAAAGAACCACGGAAATTTGTAAAATATTACACTGTACCCAAGAAATCAGGAGAAATATTCATGGCCCCAATTCTGAATCACGAATATGCGTTAATCATCACACATCCGCACACATAACAATGGACAGTGAACAATTGCGAACACTATGTAAAACCACCAGTATAGGATTAGTTTGTAGAAATAATCAACCGGTACGATACGGCAAAGAAGAAAATGTATGTAAATCAAAATACAGTACGGCTATATTCAAGATAGATCATCTAAAATTCATACCCATGAAAACCAATAAGAAATTCATTACAATACCCGAAAAAAGTATAACAATTTCGGCCTTATGCACAACATACGAAACGCTTCACCTAGAAAAACCTAGCATAATTTCAACCAAACACCCTTGCACACTTTCATACGAAGACAACACAATGAAAATAGGAGAAGTACAAAAAGAAGCAATTATAAAAATAAACAACTACACTATCATATACAACATAGACACAGAAAAAGCTGGATTCATATCAGATAAAATACCCATAATACCCAGAGTCACACCAAATTTCAATAACTACAAACACAATTTAGACCTATTAGATGAACAAATCAATAAAATGCAAACCCAACATAGACTCATCACACAAACCAATGTATCATACTCTATACTCACCTATATAGGATGGATATCATTAGTATTAGTCACAGGTTACACTTTGTATAAAACAGCATTACAAAAGCGTTGCATACCTGCGAATTTATGCATAAAGATATTTTGTAATAATAAACAAATCACGATACCTCCAAGCACCAACACAGTAATACAAGTACCCACACCAATAGTACGAAGACCTAGAGTGACCTTCCAAGACCCAGAAGGAGGAGAAGAATCAGTCATCCAAATCAAACCCGAGATCGTACGTTTCACAGGAGTGAAGCACAATCTAAGTAGGGGGGTGTGACGCCAGCCAAATTCCAGCCAACGCATCATCAGACGCATCGCCCAGACAGCAACCGTAGCAAAATCAGCCAAAACCAGTCAACACGTGGCTAGAAACCGCCTACTCAACCAGAAAATTATAGTATAAAAACCGAGCACAAACGAATAATGCAGTTCTATATTATACCTCAAACGTATAATGTTTCTGCATTCGTATGCCTATCCTGAAAACCTAAAAATAAGTATTAATATAAGAAACATAGTTTCGTTTAGAAAGGGGGCTCTTCCACCAAGGTTGAAGATCCGACCGTTTATATTTTATTTTAATACTTACCACGTATTCCCCGTGACAAAATTAGTTTATATTTTATTTCAATACTTGCCACGTATTTCTCCGTGACAAAAGTATAGATGAAAACCGTTCCGAATATTCTGTTATTAGTAATCATTCAGACTTTATATACTATACGGGATCGAGGATCTACTAATGAGATACAATATAATGGACAGAGAATGGTATACAAGAAATGCCGGTTATAGCTAATCATAGTAATATAATAGAAGAGTCTCCATTTTCTATATCTAGTAACCCGCTTATAATCGTTGAAAGGACCCATGTCTTCGAGGTTAATAAATACTTGATGTATAGTTTTTAGTTTTTAATTGTAATATTTAATCAAACAGGCAAACGTTAAAGCATGCGTGACATAAGAAATATTATGTGTAAAATTATGATATTAAAAGTGATGGTAATTCTTTAATAAAACATTATTGTTGTTATAGTTCGTTGTAATCATATTAGATTACAAGAGAAAGTATTGAATAGAATATATGGTAATTTATATTTTTTTTAGTACTTGTGTGTTTATACCGGTTTACCAATTCTGACATAAATGCTTACATCTACCCATATTCCCAATTCTAGTGCCTCTAGAACATAACACCTCAATCACAAAACCCCGTTTTAAAGTTTTGGAAGATGCTCTCGAGGGTCTCCATAAGAGCTCATAATTGGATGTACTCTGCAATATATATGGATATTCTTGTGGTTTCAATTGTATGTAGTAGCTATACCGTCCCATTGTATGATGTATTGAATAATCCCAGATTTCGCTTTATATATCAGCCCTAATTTATACGCAAGAATGTCGTAGTTTCTCAGCTCTTCGGTGTCGATCTTTTGTAAATTATCCTAACTAGTTATTCAACATTCTATTAATATTATTTAATTTTTCGTCTTGTCGAAAATAAATATACATGTTTATTATACTGCATCCTAACCCTGTATTGACACATGTATGTACATGTATATAATTTTTCTTTCCCTGAACAGAGTGACTCTGTGTATACTTTTGATGATTTGAGATTGTATTTCAGAAATAATTGTAGCTGCATGCGGCGATTTAATTATGTCTTATAGAAAATAAAAATTGACCATTCTGTTGCAACTTGTAGTCAGGTGTTTTAGATAGAGTTTTCATGGCCCCTACATTGCGATACTTGACATGTTTCGCCTAGAAACAGGTTTCTGGCTTGTTAAAAGTAGAGTATTTCTACTGCCTTTTAGCATTTATTGCCCTTCAGTGGTCACACTGTTGGCTAATAGCACGAAGTAGCTGAATTACATTTATAGCTATATAACATTTGGTGATATAGCTAGTTTGTTATCTTACTGTGCACAAAATTTTATGCAAATGTAATAAAATTTAATCTAATTACAAATATTCTATTTTTTTCGCATTATTTCAATTGATTTTGATTACAAGGTCAGCAGTAATAGGTTAAATGCCATGTCAATCATTGGACCTGGAATAAACGTAATAATACGATTTAAATTGATGCGTGGCAGTTAATGTGTTAAGACTCTGTATTCAAATTTTTCAAATTTTTATTTGCATTTTAGTATGTAATACAAAAAATATTCTTACAGAGAGAATATTGGTTTTATAAGTTTATTTAGCACGTTTTAAACTTTTTATATTTCAAAAATAAAAGCTTACCCTAAAATTTTTGTTTAATCTTTAAATTCGACAATAGCAAGTATAAGTTTGAAATTACAGTTTTTCCAAAATTCTTAGATTTTTTATTATAATAGAATCTGTTTATCATAACTTTATATACCAGAATAAATAGATAAATATCTCTACATTGCCAATGTTTTATAAAAGTTATAAATCAAGCCTACAACAGGCCTGTTATATTATACGGGCTTGGTACAGCACGATTATAAAAACAAAAACCTTTGTATTTGACAGTAATTTAACAGTAACATGTGGTTTGCTGTCTAAAAATATACTGCTGGGTATACTGTAGCAAACTAAGGTTAGGTTATGTTTAGTTAATGTATTTTGTATTAAACATACATGAGTATTGTGAATAAGAATGGTGTTGTTAAGGTAAGACTATGTGAAAATAATTGCTTCTGAAGAACTTTTTAGAACGTAATCCCGTTAGTTGCGCTGATTATAAGTCTCCCACAACACGGTTTCGCTTAACGCGGTTCTTTGTAGGAACCTATCTACCGTGCTATAGGAGGGTTACCTGTTATTAAAAAGTGTAAATATTTTTTTTATTTTACAAGTTGCAGGTATCTGAAAATTTAAAAGCACCAACCACGAGAAAGATGCACAGTTTTTGGTGCACTTTGGATAAACTACGATGATTAACACTAGAGCTACCGAGAGCCGTCATTTTGACAGATTTGCGGTTACCTTTATCTATAACAAAATTTTCCGATAGTTCTACTATGATAATATTTTTTGCATCGCCGATTTATACAACTTTTTGACGGAATCGTCGCTAAACTTCTATGATCTGCCCATTCAATAAAACATCTGTAAAAATGAACACTTGGTCTAGTTTCAGCAAGTTTAGTGCTTGATTTAACTACGCTAGAAATTAAGATCCTCTTATTTTTCTATAAAAGTTGTGTTTGCAATTAAATATTCTTACATTGTGTCACAAATCTGTCCTTGGCTTTTTAAATTTAATAACACATTTAAGGTTTCAATAGTTCTTCTGGTATAAATATCAATTTATCTATCCAAACTGTTTTCGACTAAGATAAGAAGTATGTTATAATGAAATAAAAACAGATTTTTGTAGAACTGGCTTTATTGTCTTGATGAATAGTTGAATATGTATATGCTAAATTAGAATGGACATGATTCTTTTCAGCCTTTTGGCTGCATAAAGTCCCACATTTTCAACAAAACTTCACTTATTATTCTTTTCGTGAAAACAATTTTTAAATTTTTATTTAACGACTTTTATCTTTTTCTTTAATTTAGGTATAAAAAAGTAATGTCGAGACTTTGTTATTGAATATTAAATTCAATTTTATCATACATATTTTTTAATTCTAGAAAAAATACTGTGCTTTCTTCTTTCAAAAATTAAATTTTTATGATATATGTATAAGATTGTACCTAACATATAAAAAGCTAAAAGTTGGCTGTTTTTTTGTTTTACCCCTCTTTTTTATAAAATTTGAAAGTAAAGGGTATCGATAATGGTTTTAAAATGCTCTAATAAAACGGTAATCGCGACTGTTTGGTGTCAATAGAATGGTCTAATAGTTCATATATGATTGGTGACCTATTGAATTTTCTGTTTTTGAAATTTTCTTTATTCTTTGGTGCTCTTTTATTTTTTGCGCCCCAATTTTTGAAAGATACGACATATTTCACGATATTTTAGAAACGTAATAATTAAACTGCCGACTACCGTTTCTAAAACGGGACAACTTTGCCAGTAAAATAATAAAATTGAGATAGACAAATGAACAAAATTATATTTTTATATTTAAATTTTTGTTTATATTTGAATATAAGAGGAATTATCTTTAGATTTTCATTCCTTGCATTTACTAAAAATATAATTATCCTACTTTTAAAAATTTATATAAATTTCTTTAATATAATATAATAAATATAATATAATATAATAAATATCTTTGTCTTTGAACTTTCAAAATAATTAACTATTTTTATTTAGCAAATAAAATTTATAATTCTTAAAAGTTATTTTAATTCTAACAATAACAATTGTATGAACATTTTTATTCTTATTTGCCTATGTTATCCTGTAGGTCGTAAGAAGCGGATGATAAATAATAACGGCAGTGATATAAGCAAGGTATTTAATAGTATGGATGATATTGGTGATCTGAATTTTGAAAGTAATTTATCTCTATTACTTTTTAAGAGTTTTGATGCGAGTATTTAAGAGCTTAGTTATGGTAAAGAAGTGACAAGAGTGTCTACTAAAAACATCATGCTATCACATGACATTGATTTTAATCTATATAAGAAATAAGACACTATGGTTTTCATTTTTAGGATGTTCTACAATAAAATTATTTTGTATAGAAATATCAAAGAGACTGAAATTACAAGGGTATATAAAGTGATTGATGATACGTTTTTTCACGATGAAGAGTCAATAATTTCAATGCTTCTTTTAATCAAGTAAACTGCGTTGTTGATGTAAAAGATAAAAATAAAAACAATTTGGAAAATAAATATGGAAGTCTAATAGCAAATAGTACAGAATTAACTTTTTGCAAACATTCTTATCAGAAAATTTTGATGTTACTATTGCTGTGAATGCCGTTAAAATAATTTGTTAAAAATGCATCTCCTCTTTATGTGTTGAGAGTCTTGTAAGTAATACCGAATAAACGAAGGTGTTTCTATCTTTTTTTCTTTATACTGTAATTCGGAAAAAGGTGTTGGATATACATCAATTTCTATATGAACTAGTTCTATTTCAGAAGAACTTCATTACAAATATTGAAGAGATCCTTTTTATACCATAAGATGAAGGTTTATTGTATTCAATAAAATAAAAAAAAATTCTTAAACAATATTTTCTATTCATGAACAATGTGTGCTTACCTACATTTCATGAGGTTATTTCATTATGTTATTTAGAAAGGTAGAAAAGCCTTTTATATTTACGTGGGGAAACAAACAAAACTTTCGAACTGAAATGCACACGCGCATATCATTGCCATCACAACTCGACATTAAATACATTTTTGAAAATTGTAACTTTTACTTTTAGGTACGTCAATATTGTAAACAATTGAACGGATCAGCCTTAAACAGCAATATTGTTTGTTCTCTTTGAAACAATGCTTGCCGAATTATGTTCAACATAAAATTGATGTCCCTCTAAGCCATAAAAAGTATCCCATAACAGTCTAGAAAATTAGTTGGGTTTCATAAAAAAGAATATTTAAAACTTTAATCAACGTATATTAGTGTTCCTCAAAAATTTTTAGACTTCCTGAGCGTTTTGTCTCAATGAGGTTCGTGAAGCCTTGCTTTATGTTAACTATTTTTTTTTTTCTATTATATTGTAAAATAATAAGTCTTATATCGCATGTTTACGTCGATTACCAATATTCTCTAATATCTAATAAGATATGAACTTTGCGTGTATAAATAGTTAGTATGAAATAAAACTATTAATTTGTATATTTACATGTTTCAATAAATGAACATGTCATCATCCTCAGATTATTCGTAAAATAAAAAAATTATGCTTTAGTTTAAAATAGTAACGTATGCTTATTATTAGCATCGACCTTAAAATTATAATTGGCTTAAGGAGAACCTATTCACGTTTAATTCTATTTAACAGTGGTAACTGTAAAGACCAATGTGTTATATTCTCTTTTCTATGTATTCATCAACTAAATCTTTAAACAAATAACATATTCATTTAACGTTCGATTTTTATACACTAATAAGCCGTCCTTTTATTGTGAATAATACCTTTTGGTGGCTTCAAAATCTAATATTTTCTTATTTTCGAATTTAATAACCTGTAAGCGTTGCATGACGTTTCACTTAAAATAGTGTATAAAATATATATGTTAATTTTACATATAGTTATACAAATATAAAGCAAAGAAATTTGTAAGATTTTCATCGTTTAGAAGTAAGTTTTATTACTGTTTAATAAATATATCTTAAGAATATGAAATAATTTAAATAATAGTAAAAAATTTACATTCTAAACTTACTGTTTAAATAAATAGCATTAACCTACTCACATACCCTACTCCTTGATTTTTTGGTTGCGAAAATACTATTTTGTAAAGAAAATTTCACGTTAATTTTGCAATTATGGAAAGTTAACGAAATATTTTGTTTTTTGAAAGGCAATAAACGTTAAAATCATTATATAAAAGTCTATAAAAATATACGTGCTATTTTTAATACTAACATTTAAAGAAGAAACTTTGTATATTTTTGTAATATTAAAAAATAACATAAAAAGAGAGCTTCCATTTTTTCTTTGAAACACTAAATTTATAAAATTTGATATTTTCCTATAAATTAGTAAAAGTTTATTTAAGTGGAAAACACATTTTCTTAAGGTATAATAAATATATTAATCTTACAAAACCATATATTTAATATTGAACGCACCCAAGAGGGTCAAATGACCCCTTTACCGTTAATCTTGCCAAATATAAAATCTTGGTGGCATTAGTGAAGGTTTCAAAGAAAATCATTACTTTAAGAATCTGCATATCTTTTACTATTATCACATATAAATTTCTTCTGCTCCCTGTTCTCTCCTATACAGAGAATGAATCTGACTCTATACTACTGTGCAATGAAGTACCACCGAAAGAGGATATTGCACTGTTTTTAATTTTTTTAGTATTTCTGTCACAGTTCCATACATCCTCATGTATACTATTCTCATCAATACTTGATAAAAATCCTATTAGTCTCATTTATAGCATAGGTTCTGTTAATAGGTGAAAGGTCTCACACCAATCTGGAACTTAGTGTTGCTACAGCCAGGTTCACACCAGTTATACTCTTGAGAGCACGTTTCCTGGTATGAATTATATTCAACACACTTAGCAGTTGGTGTATTGTATTTTATAGATGATATCTGTCCATATTTTTCAATTCGATTCATTAATTGTTTCCTTTCATCTTTACCAATCTTTCCTCTAATAGTTATATATAAGGTACATTGAAAACAAGACTCAACACATTAATCACCGTTGTCGAATATTTCTGATTTTCAACATGTGAAAATCGCAGTTAATCCCATTTTTACAGAGAGAAGCTGCTTAACACCTATACAATCGCTATACTTATCAAATACGACTTTGAGATAAGAGAGAAAGAGAGAGGGCGTGAGAATAAATTAGGTATATAGAGACAGGAAAAAGTTTCGTGAAGAAGAATGAAAAGCTTAGGAAATTAAAAAAAATTGAAGAACAATCTTTTGATTTCATAGTGGAAAAATATGTAGCGGACACAACATAGCCTGGAACTTTTATTGCTTGATTCGTGCTTCATTTCACTAGCCATCTAGACGACTGCCCGTTTATAAAAAAAAAATTCAAAGCAACATAAGGGAAGTGTTGCTTTTTTTCATCACTTACCGTCCACGAAGTATTAAAAATAAAATATAAAGGTTTGCTTTGTCCAATATCAAGTGTCTCAGTCAATCTTTAATCTAATATCACATATTATACTTACTAAGAAATATCATTAAAGATGTTTCATTTCATATTCCAATTTACTATTCAGTTTTATATTTTAATGGTTAACATACACAAACAGGCAGCTACAATACCAGTGACCTTACACTAAAAGCCAAATAAAAGACATTTACATGAAGCAAAATGTAATTATTCAAGGAGAATAATAATAGTTGTAAAGGGAAGTAACTGCATTCAGTGATATTTTAATGAAGTATATAAACCTTATTCAAGGTGAAATAATTTATTAATACGAAGACTGGAGTTACGGTGCTTAAAACTGTAGTTCCTTATTGCTAGGTAACGACTGCCTGGACCGCCAAAATTGAAGGTTCCTTTAAACTAGAGCCCCATGGGGCTTAAAAGGGTCGCCTGTTAACCTGCGGCCTCTGTCAGCCCTTATGCCATCGTTGCACGACCTATGGCCGACTTACAACACAAATCCTATAAATTTATTTATAAACATAATTCTCTGTATGGAAAATAGAGCATTTAGCACGTCTATTTTTAAATTTACCATTTTTACTCATAGAAATAAAGCATTTTAAAGAATCTGTTCATATAGTACATTACTCTTTGATGCTTTCAAAATTTTGAAATGAGGGTTACACAATATTATATAATGTACTTTAAATTTCTTCGAAGTATGTTTTTCTTCTTATAAAAAGCATTTTTTGTATTTGGTGCCGAAAAAGAATTCTTGTTTCCACTGACATAATAATTACTTCGACGAATTACTTGATTTTCAAATCTTTATTATTATTTTCGACATCATAAAGCGTTTAAATAAGACCTCATTAGAATAGATAGCATGTATAATGTTGTAATTGTAGGAAATTACTTTCTGAATAATATTTATCCTTGAGTTTATGTAGAAGATTTTTTTCTTAGACTTGAATGATTAAAATTTTCGATTATGAAAGTGCAATCTTGTCGTACCTGGTATGGTAATTTTTAAGTAGTATTCTACTTTTTTTTTCCAACAACAAATTAAGTTTATCTTGCATAATCATCTCAATATGAAGTTTTGTACCACCCAAATTGCTTTTTCACTCATATAATCATGAGTTATAAGTGACCACGGTGTTATATTACATGGCAATACCAGTATGTTATATATTACCGAATTTGTTATTTTTGCTTAAAATTTTCGTTTTAAAATTGTTAAATTATAATGAAAGCCAAGTATAAAAAAAATTTTTAAGAATGGTTAAAATGCAATGTTATAATTATGCTTCCTCCTATGTTATAGCTACATACAGTGTAAAATCAAATTATAAATAAGAACTTCCTTTACTTGGTTTATTATAACTATATAAAAATATTCATTTTTATATATGACAATGTTCAAATTAATGGTTAATATAAAGTGTCTGCAATAAATGTTAAATTTTTTATTAAAATATAACAGCTTCTGTGCAATTTATTATTAAAATTATTATTATTATTTTATGAAAATTAACAAAATGAAGTAGGAGTAGTTGAATTTCTTACACATTATAATAAAATATATATAATTTTTATTACAGGTAAAAAACCAAATTATTTTATCCATTCTACAACTGCCCGATATAAATTTATATTTTTTATCAATTTTGGATTGATATACCTCATGTAAGATAATAAGATTAGCATTTATTTTTCAGAAATTAAATGAGTCTAGAATAAAAAATTAAAAAATTTTAAAAACCTATTAAAAAATCGGCAATATGTGAAAATTGAAATCCATATTAGTAGAATCTCTATTAAGATCAACTATACACTGTGTGTCCAACATTACTAAACAATTTTTAAGCAGTTACAGAAGGGAACCTGCAAAACATATAATTCAACTAGCACCAAGATGTTTATTTTCTTGGCCCAAGCAGAATAATATCTTTGTTCTTCCATATCTTAAAATAAATCAATTGTTCTATTCCTATATTACAATGGTTCTTGCAAGATTTTAAAACCATTTTTCAGACACTGGTTCATTATTTTAAATTTCATATTAATGGCACGTGTTCAGTATTCATGATATAATGTTCATCTTTTCGTTTTGTTCAAAAAATTATCTCTTCTTTTTTATAAACTAAAATGGATATACAAATTTTATGTTTTACGAGATTTATTTCAGTTACATTCACCATAATAAACCAATTTAAACAAAATATTTGTTAAAAATAACAAACTGTACTTAATAATGATAGAATAATTAATAAGATCATTTTTGCGTTTTACATTTAATTTTATTTCTAGTAGATAGTAAAATTTTAATTTTTTAATTTTTTACTCATATTCAAAAATTGGCACACCATATTGAAAAATGTAATTTGTAATAAAATTTTGACAAAAAACAATGGTAAACTATTACATAACTATATGTTTCAATATTTTGTTTAAAAACTTAATAATTTAAATTGAGAAAATTTTTTTGTGAATATGAAATATCTTAAAATAAGAAATTTGCAGGAAATTTTTTTCAGTTGATTTTGATAAATAAAAACATTTGCAGTTACATATTTCTTTAAAAATATTTTTTATTTTTTGTATATCTTCATCTATATTTTTTTAATAAGGGACTCGTACCCTTAAATGGAAAATGATGAGAATAACAGGCGAGGAATATATTTATACGAATTAAATACAGACACATAGAGTATAGTAACAAAAAACAAGTAAGGGTAGTGTTCCGTCAAGGAACTAAGTGAGCTGGAAGATAACGGTGCTGTCTTCCACCAGCCGAGCACTTCGTGCCACTCGAGAATCGGTCTCGGTATTTCCAGTGAATTGTTTCGTTTGAAGAAAGGGTTTCTATTACTCATTTTCTAAAACTTCTCGTGGTCCGAAACACGGAAAGCTTAAACCCTAATTTACGGAAATTAGGCTCTGGCACTGGCGTCTTGGCTGATAATGGTTCCACATGCTCTACACTCGTGGACGTTCCCAGGTCCTAGCGCGGAGCCATAAATATCGAGTAGCCAGAAACGGCAATTTCTACGATCACCGCGCTCGCGTGACCTCGTGTGATTTGTTAGTATCCCTTACCAAGAAGGGCGGGGCTGTCTCTACCACTCTCTTCGTGTAGGAGGACTTTTCCATACGACCCATACGAGGGTCAAGGGTTTTGGCCCTTGGTCCCAAAAGGCCAATCAGGAACGTTTTCCGTTATTTGGCTAACTCCACGGTTTTTCAAGACGCATCGTGGAATATATATAATATAATATATATATATATAATTAATTATTATTATTATTAGAAAAGACAAACAAATCTAAAAATTATTTTTTTGGTTAAAAAATGTTGTTATCGTTAACTTAACATGTAGTTGTAAGTTTTAATCAGATCTTACATTAACTCTTCGTACATTCAAACCTAATAACACCAAAAGCCTTCCCATACTCTCATATCAAATCCTTTTTTAAATCTAAAATATGCTTTTTTAAGTCCTTGAAGGACTATAAATCTGATAAAATCCTTATTTAAGAGTTATGTTTCTAAATTTCTGGATTGCTTTTAGCGATATATTACCATGAAATCTTTTAATAATATGGTGTATAGTATAACATAATATTTAACCACTTCAGTACGAGCGTAGACAATAGTTGACGGGCGGAAGAGATGAACACGGACAGCTAAGCGTCAACAGGCAGTGCCGGAGAGGTTAAATTTTTTAATTTTTCATTTTTTTAAATAAATTGTGAACATTTAGAAATATTGTAATAGAAAAAAATGCTCTCCTTACAAGTAAAGCTAACTGTAAAGTAAACAACCATTCAGTGCGTCAAAGTTTTCCTCATACCAGTTCATCTTTTTGACACTGTATAGTGTCCACCATGAGTGCCGGTCGTGTGTAAGGTTTTACGACCAATAATAAAAATAAATCAAGAAATGGGTTTGATGAAAATTTTGAATCGTGAAATTTAGCACAAAACTGTTTTTTCCCAGGATCGTTTAAATATATTCTTAAGAATATTTTTGTAAGGGCACGAAAAGTAGTTATGCAAAGCTTTTGGTTTGTGCTTTAACTATGCTGATTAAATTTCTTTGCCAGATTTATCATGATTAGCAACGAAATCGAAAACTATAAAGATCGACGTGCGAGGGTGCGACTCGCCGACGAGCTTCGAGTTCGCCTCGAACGGAAGTCCTCGTGGCTCGATGGATCTTACCGTCGCCGATTCGGTGATGGATCGTGCGTTTCAGGAAGACGAGCGGATAGAAGACGCATCGACGTGTACGAATCTGCGCGAACCTCTCGTAGGTGCGGACCACGAGCTCGAAATCCGGCCGCATCCCTGGCACAAAGCGAATTCATGCTAATTTTAGTTTCAGTCGGAACAGGTTATAGAGGCGCTAGCAAGTCGGGAAACGAGAGGAAAGGATGAGACCCACATGTGAGAGAGGTGGATGAGCGAGGATCAAAGGGAGCCAGAGAGAGAACGGTGACGTTTGGTACACGAAGATATGACGTATCGATGATAAAAGAGGAGAAAGAGGGCCAATGCGGGAGGAGCGATGATGGAGGAGAAACGGAATCGGTCGAACGACGAAAGGCGACGAGCTAACGAGGTAGTTTAATACGATGATTAATTAGAATGAAACGAATGGGTTATGTGATTATGGACTGTGGGGTGGTTAGCGGAGTCATACGACGCCAGACACGGAGGTAATTATTAAATCGTGATAGTGAACAAGATATATTGTGATATGGAACTTAAATGAATTGGAGTTCACGTCGATAAACATAGATAAATATAAACATTCGTAACATACAAGAAATATACAAACATACATCCTTTTCATAAAACATATTGAAAAGAAAGAAACAAAGAAATTTTTGAGCCTAAACAATCGAGTATGGTATTATCAAAGCGATCCAAGATTTCTTTTTTACTTTAAATTTAAAATATGCATAAAGTGCTTACAATACACTTCTTTAGAAATAAAACAAGATTAAAAATCTTCATATCATATGAAATAATACGCAGTAAATATTATACAAACATCTTTTTCTATCGAAAAAATAAAAATTATGCGCTTTTTGTAAATATTGCTTAAGTTATTTTAGTTACATTAAACGATATAAATGAGTGAATCTTCGTTTGTCCATAAATAATAAGTTTTAATTTAAGTGTATGATAAATTATTAATATCATCTGCCCTTTTTATAATAGCAATCCAGTTAATAAATATGTATGATATCTGTATATCGTCACTAGGGTGATCTTAATTGACTATGATTAGTGACGAACGGTTTCTTTAGAAGACGCGTGTGTTGGCTTCGAAAAGGTACTAGACTGTGTCGGTGGCTTGGCGTTTCGACCTTTTTATACTTCGGCATTTTGGCGTCTCAGCGTTTTGATCTTTCGACGTTTCGGCTGTCAACGTTTTTATCTTTCTGCGTTTCTACCTTTCGGCGCCTCAAACAAATAAGACATGAGCGTATTTGAAAATTGTGAGAGTTTAAGAATCGCGGCACCATAGGAGTATCGAATGTCTTACACTCACGAGTCGCGGGGACGGCAATATGGTATTTCCCAAGGTGTAATTATATTTCCGAAACGGTATTTCAAGAATTAAAACTGGTACACGTTAAATTATTGTATTTATACAGATAAACTTCTTTTCTTTTTGCCGTCACGGATTATTCGTACATGGCCCCCAAAGGACATGTCTCGGGGGCTGAGCACTTCACAAATACAAATCACCCATAAGTATAGATTTTCAATAATGAAAAATTTATATATTTAATTCCAGACCCCATGGAGGCGAATCAACCAGCGAAGTCCCGGAAACACGGGAGAAGCCCGAACTTTCCCACTGGGCGGATCGAATCTTGCATCTACCTACATCTAACAGGACAGGGGAGCTCTTTACAGTCCCCCGTATCGCCCCATCGCTCATACTATACAATAAAAAGATGTAATTGAAATTATAATAAGAAAGAGAACGAAAAAGAGAAATAAACAATAAACGGTAATATAAAATGTATAAATGATTAATATTATTTCTTAACCTAATATTAATGAATATGAAGAGATGGAAGGGTGTTAGGCAGGCTGACGACTAGCAGAGAGTGAAATCGGAACCCAGGGGCGGGGCACGCTTGACGTGTTCTATACCCATGCCCGATCAGACCACATGCGGTGCGATCACAGCTCAGGACACTGTCGGTGACGGGACTGCAGGGGCGGGAAAATTCGTCCTCCGTGGTGAAGTCGCCTGATGTCGATGAGTGGGCGGAATCGGGACTTGCCATAGGTGGTCTTGCCGTTGTACTCGCCATAGAATCGGCGTAGGCTCCGGCGGGATGAACCTGCTGGAGCTATGTGGTAGCAGTAAACTACCATGGGATTGATCTCGAAGGGGGAGGCCTTGGCTGGCTTGGTATTGCTCGCCGGAAAGCGCGGGAAGTCGCCGAAAAGCGCGGGAAGGCGCCGAAAAGCGCGGGAAGTCGCCGGAATGGCGTCGGATAGCGCGGGAAGGCTCCGGAAAGCGTGGGAAGGCACAGGAAAACGCGGGAAGGCATCAAAAAGCGCGGGGCGGCACGGGAAAGTGCGGAAAGGCGCCGGAAAGCGCAGGAACACGAGAACAACGCGAATAAGAAAAACAACAAATAGGACCAATGCCGAGCCCGAAGATAGGCACTACCAGTAAAGATGGGAGTCTCAGCGCTACCCCGACGAAGCCCGGACCTGAAGGGGAGAACAAGTGAAATATATAATATTTAATATTTAATATATATAATATATTAATATATATAATATAAATTCCTCTCCGGAAAGCTGGAGGAGAGAGAGGCAGCCTGTGCGGCCACCAACACGGCGTTGACCGGCGCCGTAAAAAAGACGCTCGAGACCACGAAACGCCTCGAAACCGCGCCAAAGAAGACCGCTCCGAGCGGCCAACTGAAAGTCAGAATGACCAGCAAGATCGTTCCTGCATCGGCGGTGAAGCCGCCACGGAACGTAGTTAAGATCATTCCGGGCGCTGACGCACCCGAAATAAAAACGAGCGAAGAGACCCGAGAGGCCGTCATCACCCTGGTTAACTCCAAGAAAAGGGGTATACAAGTTAAGTCCGTACGTCCGGCACAGGGTAACGGAATAGTGGTGGAAACAAAGAGGGCCGAGGACCTTAAGGCGTTTACTGAGAACGCAAAGCTGAAGAACATCGGCCTCCTGGCAAAGACGCCTTCCCAAAGACGACCGCGGATTATCGTATACGACATCCCGCGAGAAATGGCAGAGAAAGAAATAATCTCGTGCATAGAAAAGCAAAAGAAGGACCGATTAACGGATGAGGAAGCGCAGGAGATCAAATTCTGCTTCCGAACCGGAAAAAAGGTCTCAGAGG
>NW_027469913.1:0-53711 GCF_051020765.1 Lasioglossum baleicum | reverse complement strand
CATCCCGCAGGCTAGTCGAGTAAAATCACGTGCGAGAGGATGCATCCCGCAGGCTAGTCGAGTAAAAACACGTGCGAGAGGATGCATCCCGCAGGCTAGTCGAGTAAAAACACGTGCGAGAGGATGCATCCCGCAGGCTAGTCGAGTAAAAACACGTGCGAGAGGATGCATCCCGCAGGCTAGTCGGGCAAAAACACGTGCGAGAGGATGCATCTCGCAGGCTAGTCGAGTAAAAACACGTGCGAGAGGATGCATCCCGCAGGCTAGTCGAGTAAAAACACGTGCGAGAGGATGCATCCCGCAGGCTAGTCGAGTAAAAACACGTGCGAGAGGATGCATCCCGCAGGCTAGTCGAGTAAAAACACGTGCGAGAGGATGCATCCGCAGGCTAGTCGAGTAAAAACACGTGCGAGAGGATGCATCCCGCAGGCTAGTCGAGTAAAAACACGTGCGAGAGGATGCATCCCGCAGGCTAGTCGAGTAAAAACACGTGCGAGACGATGCATCCCGCAGGCTAGTCGAGTAAAAACACGTGCGAGAGGATGCATCCCGCAGGCTAGTCGAGTAAAAACACGTGCGAGAGGATGCATCCCGCAGGCTACTCGAGTAAAAACACGTGCGAGAGGATGCATCCCGCAGGCTAGTCGAGTAAAAACACGTGCGAGAGGATGCATCCCGCAGGCTAGTCGAGTAAAAACACGTGCGAGAGGATGCACCCCGCAGGCTAGTCGAGTAAAAACACTTGCGAGAGGATGTATCCCGCAGGCTAGTCGAATAAAAACACGTGCGAGAGGATGCATCCCGCAGGCTAGTCGAGTAAAAACACGTGCGAGAGGATGCATCCCGCAGGATAGTCGAATAAAAACACGTGCGAGAGGATGCATCCCGCAGGCTAGTCGAGTAAAAACACGTGCGAGAGGATGCATCCCGCAGGCTAGTCGAGTAAAAACACGTGCGAGAGGATGCATCCCGCAGGCTAGTCGAGTAAAAACACGTGCGAGAGGATGCATCCCGCAGGCTAGTCGAGTAAAAACACGTGCGAGAGGATGCATCCCGCAGGCTAGTCGAGTAAAAACACGTGCGAGAGGATGCATCCCGCAGGCTAGTCGAGTAAAAACACGTGCGAGAGGATGCATCCCGCAGGCTAGTCGAGTAAAATCACGTGCGAGAGGATGCATCCCGCAGGATAGTCGAATAAAAACACGTGCGAGAGGATGCATCCCGCAGGCTAGTCGAGTAAAAACACGTGCGAGAGGATGCATCTCGCAGGCTAGTCGAGTAAAAACACGTGCGAGAGGATGCATCCCGCAGGCTAGTCGAGTAAAAACACGTGCGAGCGGATGCATCCCGCAGCTTAGACGAGTAAAAACACGTGCGAGAGGATGCATCCCGCAGGCTAGTCGGGCAAAAACACGTGCGAGAGGATGCATCCCGCAGGCTAGTCGTGTAAAAACACGTGCGAGAGGATGCATCCCGCAGGCTAGTCGAGCAAAAACACGTGCGAGAGGATGCATCCCGCAGGCTAGTCGAGTAAAAACACGTGCGAGAGGATGCATCCCGCAGGCTAGTCGAGTAAAAACACGTGCGAGAGGATGCATCCCGCAGGATAGTCGAATAAAAACACGTGCGAGAGGATGCATCCCGCAGGCTAGTCTAGTAAAAACACGTGCGAGAGGATGCATCCCGCAGGCTAGTCGAGTAAAAACACGTGCGATACGATGCATCCCGCAGGCTAGTCGAGTAAAAACACGTGCGAGAGGATGCATCCCGCAGGCTAGTCGAGTAAAAACACGTGCGAGAGGATGCACCCCGCAGGCTAGTCGAGTAAAAACACTTGCGAGAGGATGTATCCCGCAGGCTAGTCGAATAAAAACACGTGCGAGAGGATGCATCCCGCAGGCTAGTCGAGTAAAAACACGTGCGAGAGGATGCATCCCGCAGGATAGTCGAATAAAAACACGTGCGAGAGGATGCATCCCGCAGGCTAGTCGAGTAAAAACACGTGCGAGAGGATGCATCCCGCAGGCTAGTCGAGTAAAAACACGTGCGAGAGGATGCATCCCGCAGGCTAGTCGAGTAAAAACACGTGCGAGAGGATGCATCCCGCAGGCTAGTCGAGTAAAAACACGTGCGAGAGGATGCATCCCGCAGGCTAGTCGAGTAAAAACACGTGCGAGAGGATGCATCCCGCAGGCTAGTCCAGTAAAAACACGTGCGAGAGGATGCATCCCGCAGGCTAGTCGAGTAAAAACACGTGCGAGAGGATGCATCCCGCAGGCTAGTCGAGTAAAAACACTTGCGAGAGGATGCATCCCGCAGGCTAGTCGAGTAAAAACACGTGCGAGAAGATGCATCCCGCAGGCTAGTCGAGTAAAATCACGTGCGAGAGGATGCATCCCGCAGGATAGTCGAATAAAAACACGTGCGAGAGGATGCATCCCGCAGGCTAGTCGAGTAAAAACACGTGCGAGAGGATGCATCCCGCAGGCTAGTCGAGTAAAAACACGTGCGAGAGGATGCATCCCGCAGGCTAGTCGAGTAAAAACACGTGCGAGCGGATGCATCCCGCAGGCTAGTCGAGTAAAAACACGTGCGATACGATGCATCCCGCAGGCTAGTCGAGTAAAAACACGTGCGAGAGGATGCACCCCGCAGGCTAGTCGAGTAAAAACACGTGCGAGAGGATGCATCCCGCAGGCTACTCGAGTAAAAACACGTGCGAGAGGATGCATCCCGCAGGCTAGTCGAGTAAAAACACGTGCGAGAGGATGCATCCCGCAGGCTAGTCGAGTAAAAACACGTGCGAGAGGATGCACCGCGCAGGCTAGTCGAGTAAAAACACTTGCGAGAGGATGTATCCCGCAGGCTAGTCGAATAAAAACACGTGCGAGAGGATGCATCCCGCAGGCTAGTCGAGTAAAAACACGTGCGAGAGGATGCATCCCGCAGGATAGTCGAATAAAAACACGTGCGAGAGGATGCATCCCGCAGGCTAGTCGAGTAAAAACACGTGCGAGAGGATGCATCCCGCAGGCTAGTCGAGTAAAAACACGTGCGAGAGGATGCATCCCGCAGGCTAGTCGAGTAAAAACACGTGCGAGAGGATGCATCCCGCAGGCTAGTCGAGTAAAAACACGTGCGAGAGGATGCATCCCGCAGGCTAGTCGAGTAAAAACACGTGCGAGAAGATGCATCCCGCAGGCTAGTCCAGTAAAAACACGTGCGAGAGGATGCATCCCGCAGGCTAGTCGAGTAAAAACACGTGCGAGAGGATGCATCCCGCAGGCTAGTCGAGTAAAAACACGTGCGAGAGGATGCATCCCGCAGGCTAGTCGAGTAAAATCACGTGCGAGAGGATGCATCCCGCAGGCTAGTCGAGTAAAAACACGTGCGAGAGGATGCATCCCGCAGGCTAGTCGAGTAAAAACACGTGCGAGAGGATGCATCCCGCAGGCTAGTCGAGTAAAAACACGTGCGAGAGGATGCATCCCGCAGGCTAGTCGGGCAAAAACACGTGCGAGAGGATGCATCTCGCAGGCTAGTCGTGTAAAAACACGTGCGAGAGGATGCATCCCGCAGGCTAGTCGAGCAAAAACACGTGCGAGAGGATGCATCCCGCAGGCTAGTCGAGTAAAAACACGTGCGAGAGGATGCATCCCGCAGGCTAGTCGAGTAAAAACACGTGCGAGAGGATGCATCCCGCAGGATAGTCGAATAAAAACACGTGCGAGAGGATGCATCCCGCAGGCTAGTCGAGTAAAAACACGTGCGAGAGGATGCATCCCGCAGGCTAGTCGAGTAAAAACACGTGCGATACGATGCATCCCGCAGGCTAGTCGAGTAAAAACACGTGCGAGAGGATGCACCCCGCAGGCTAGTCGAGTAAAAACACGTGCGAGAGGATGCATCCCGCAGGCTACTCGAGTAAAAACACGTGCGAGAGGATGCATCCCGCAGGCTAGTCGAGTAAAAACACGTGCGAGAGGATGCATCCCGCAGGCTAGTCGAGTAAAAACACGTGCGAGAGGATGCACCCCGCAGGCTAGTCGAGTAAAAACACTTGCGAGAGGATGTATCCCGCAGGCTAGTCGAATAAAAACACGTGCGAGAGGATGCATCCCGCAGGCTAGTCGAGTAAAAACACGTGCGAGAGGATGCATCCCGCAGGATAGTCGAATAAAAACACGTGCGAGAGGATGCATCCCGCAGGCTAGTCGAGTAAAAACACGTGCGAGAGGATGCATCCCGCAGGCTAGTCGAGTAAAAACACGTGCGAGAGGATGCATCCCGCAGGCTAGTCGAGTAAAAACACGTGCGAGAGGATGCATCCCGCAGGCTAGTCGAGTAAAAACACGTGCGAGAGGATGCATCCCGCAGGCTAGTCGAGTAAAAACACGTGCGAGAGGATGCATCCCGCAGGCTAGTCGAGTAAAAACACGTGCGAGAGGATGCATCCCGCAGGCTAGTCGAGTAAAATCACGTGCGAGAGGATGCATCCCGCAGGATAGTCGAATAAAAACACGTGCGAGAGGATGCATCCCGCAGGCTAGTCGAGTAAAAACACGTGCGAGAGGATGCATCCCGCAGGCTAGTCGAGTAAAAACACGTGCGAGAGGATGCATCCCGCAGGCTAGTCGAGTAAAAACACGTGCGAGCGGATGCATCCCGCAGCTTAGACGAGTAAAAACACGTGCGAGAGGATGCATCCCGCAGGCTAGTCGAGTAAAAACACGTGCGAGAGGATGCATCCCTCAGGCTAGTCGAGTAAAAACAAGTGCGAGAGGATGCATCCCGCATGCTAGTCGAGCAAGACCACGTGCGAGAGGATGCATCCCGCAGGCTAGTCGAGTAAAAACACGTTTGAGAGGATGCATCCAGCAGGCTAGTCGAGTAAAAACACGTGCGAGAGGATGCATCCCGCAGGCTAGTCGAGTAAAAACACGTGCGAGAGGGTGCATCCCGCAGGCTCGTCGAGTGAAGAACACGTGCGAGAGGATGCATCCCGCAGGGTAGTCGAGTGAAAACACGTGCGAGAGGATGCACCCCGCAGGCTAGTCGAGTAAAAACACGTGCTAGAGGATGCATCCCGCAGACTACTCGAGTAAAAACACGTGCGAGAGGATGCATCCCGCAGCCTAGACGAGTAAAAACACGTGCGAGAGGATGCATCCCGCAGGCTAGTCGAGTAAAAACACGTGCGAGAGGATGCATCCCGCAGGCTAGTCGAGTAAAAACACGTGCGAGAGGATGCATCCCGCAGGCTAGTCGAGTAAAAACACGTGCGAGAGGATGCATCCCGCAGGCTAGTCGGGCAAAAACACGTGCGAGAGGATGCATCCCGCAGGCTAGTCGAGTAAAAACACGTGCGATACGATGCATCCCGCAGGCTAGTCGAGTAAAAACACGTGCGAGAGGATGCATCCCGCAGGCTAGTCGAGTAAAAACACGTGCGAGAGGATGCATCCCGCAGGCTAGTCGAGTAAAAACACGTGCGAGAGGATGCATCCCGCAGGCTAGTCGAGTAAAATCACGTGCGAGAGGATGCATCCCGCAGGCTAGTCGAATAAAAACACGTGCGAGAGGATGCATCCCGCAGGCTAGTCGAGTAAAAACACGTGCGAGAGGATGCATCCCGCAGGCTAGTTGAGTAAAAACACGTGCGAGAGGATGCATCCCGCAGGCTAGTCGAGTAAAAACACGTGCGAGAGGATGCATCCCGCAGCTTAGACGAGTAAAAACACGTGCGAGAGGATGCATCCCGCAGGCTAGTCGAGTAAAAACACGTGCGAGAGGATGCATCCCGCAGGCTAGTCGAGTAAAAACACGTGCGAGAGGATGCATCCCGCAGGCTAGTCCAGTAAAAACACGTGCGAGAGGATGCATCCCGCAGGCTAGTCGAGTAAAAACACGTGCGAGAGGATGCATCCCGCAGGCTAGTCGAGTAAAAACACGTGCGAGAGGATGCATCCCGCAGGCTAGTCGAGTAAAAACACGTGCGAGAGGATGCATCCCGCAGGCTAGTCGAGTAAAATCACGTGCGAGAGGATGCATCCCGCAGGATAGTCGAATAAAAACACGTGCGAGAGGATGCATCCCGCAGGCTAGTCGAGTAAAAACACATGCGAGAGGATGCATCCCGCAGGCTAGTCGAGTAAAAACACGTGCGAGAGGATGCATCCCGCAGGCTAGTCGAGTAAAAACACGTGCGAGCGGATGCATCCCGCAGCTTAGACGAGTAAAAACACGTGCGAGAGGATGCATCCCGCAGGCTAGTCGAGTAAAAACACGTGCGAGAGGATGCATCCCTCAGGCTAGTCGAGTAAAAACAAGTGCGAGAGGATGCATCCCGCATGCTAGTCGAGCAAGACCACGTGCGAGAGGATGCATCCCGCAGGCTAGTCGAGTAAAAACACGTTTGAGAGGATGCATCCAGCAGGCTAGTCGAGTAAAAACACGTGCGAGAGGATGCATCCCGCAGGCTAGTCGAATAAAAACACGTGCGAGAGGATGCATCCCGCAGGCTAGTCGAGTAAAAACACGTGCGAGAGGATGCATCCCGCAGGCTAGTCGAGTAAAAACACGTGCGATACGATGCATCCCGCAGGCTAGTCGAGTAAAAACACGTGCGAGAGGATGCATCCCGCAGGCTAGTCGAGTAAAAACACGTGCGAGAGGATGCATCCCGCAGGCTAGTCGAGTGAAGAACACGTGCGAGAGGATGCATCCAGCAGGCTAGTCGAGTAAAAACACGTGCGAGAGGATGCACCCCGCAGGCTAGTCGAGTAAAAACACGTGCGAGAGGATGCATCCCGCAGACTACTCGAGTAAAAACACGTGCGAGAGGATGCATCCCGCAGCCTAGACGAGTAAAAACACGTGCGAGAGGATGCATCCCGCAGGCTAGTCGAGTAAAAACACGTGCGAGAGGATGCATCCCGCAGGCTAGTCGAGTAAAAACACGTGCGAGAGGATGCATCCCGCAGGCTAGTCGAGTAAAAACACGTGCGAGAGGATGCATCCCGCAGGCTAGTCGGGCAAAAACACGTGCGAGAGGATGCATCCCGCAGGCTAGTCGTGTAAAAACACGTGCGAGAGGATGCATCCCGCAGGCTAGTCGAGCAAAAACACGTGCGAGAGGATGCATCCCGCAGGCTAGTCGAGTAAAAACACGTGCGAGAGGATGCATCCCGCAGGCTAGTCGAGTAAAAACACGTGCGAGAGGATGCATCCCGCAGGATAGTCGAATAAAAACACGTGCGAGAGGATGCATCCCGCAGGCTAGTCGAGTAAAAACACGTGCGAGAGGATGCATCCCGCAGGCTAGTCGAGTAAAAACACGTGCGATACGATGCATCCCGCAGGCTAGTCGAGTAAAAACACGTGCGAGAGGATGTACCCCGCAGGCTAGTCGAGTAAAAACACGTGCGAGAGGATGCATCCCGCAGGCTACTCGAGTAAAAACACGTGCGAGAGGATGCATCCCGCAGGCTAGTCGAGTAAAAACACGTGCGAGAGGATGCATCCCGCAGGCTAGTCGAGTAAAAACACGTGCGAGAGGATGCACCCCGCAGGCTAGTCGAGGAAAAACACTTGCGAGAGGATGTATCCCGCAGGCTAGTCGAATAAAAACACGTGCGAGAGGATGCATCCCGCAGGCTAGTCGAGTAAAAACACGTGCGAGAGGATGCATCCCGCAGGATAGTCGAATAAAAACACGTGCGAGAGGATGCATCCCGCAGGATAGTCGAGTAAAAACACGTGCGAGAGGATGCATCCCGCAGGCTAGTCGAGTAAAAACACGTGCGAGAGGATGCATCCCGCAGGCTAGTCGAGTAAAAACACGTGCGAGAGGATGCATCCCGCAGGCTAGTCGAGTAAAAACACGTGCGAGAGGATGCATCCCGCAGTCTAGTCGAGTAAAAACACGTGCGAGAGGATGCATCCCGCAGGCTAGTCCAGTAAAAACACGTGCGAGAGGATGCATCCCGCAGGCTAGTCGAGTAAAAACACGTGCGAGAGGATGCATCCCGCAGGCTAGTCGAGTAAAAACACGTGCGAGAGGATGCATCCCGCAGGCTAGTCGAGTAAAAACACGTGCGAGAGGATGCATCCCGCAGGCTAGTCGAGTAAAATCACGTGCGAGAGGATGCATCCCGCAGGATAGTCGAATAAAAACACGTGCGAGAGGATGCATCCCGCAGGCTAGTCGAGTAAAAACACGTGCCAGAGGATGCATCCCGCAGACTAGTCGAGTAAAAACACGTGCGAGAGGATGCATCCCGCAGGCTAGTCGAGTAAAAACACGTGCGAGCGGATGCATCCCGCAGCTTAGACGAGTAAAAACACGTGCGAGAGGATGCATCCCGCAGGCTAGTCGAGTAAAAACACGTGCGAGAGGATGCATCCCTCAGGCTAGTCGAGTAAAAACAAGTGCGAGAGGATGCATCCCGCATGCTAGTCGAGCAAGACCACGTGCGAGAGGATGCATCCCGCAGGCTAGTCGAGTAAAAACACGTTTGAGAGGATGCATCCAGCAGGCTAGTCGAGTAAAAACACGTGCGAGAGGATGCATCCCGCAGGCTAGTCGAGTAAAAACACGTGCGAGAGGGTGCATCCCGCAGGCTCGTCGAGTGAAGAACACGTGCGAGAGGATGCATCCCGCAGGGTAGTCGAGTAAAAACACGTGCGAGAGGATGCACCCCGCAGGCTAGTCGAGTAAAAACACGTGCTAGAGGATGCATCCCGCAGACTACTCGAGTAAAAACACGTGCGAGAGGATGCATCCCGCAGCCTAGACGAGTAAAAACACGTGCGAGAGGATGCATCCCGCAGGCTAGTCGAGTAAAAACACGTGCGAGAGGATGCATCCCGCAGGCTAGTCGAGTAAAAACACGTGCGAGAGGATGCATCCCGCAGGCTAGTCGAGTAAAAACACGTGCGAGAGGATGCATCCCGCAGGCTAGTCGGGCAAAAACACGTGCGAGAGGATGCACCCCGCAGGCTAGTCGAGTAAAAACACGTGCGAGAGGATGCATCCCGCAGCTTAGACGAGTAAAAACACGTGCGAGAGGATGCATCCCGCAGGCTAGTCGAGTAAAAACACGTGCGAGAGGATGCATCCCGCAGGCTAGTCGAGTAAAAACAAGTGCGAGAGGATGCATCCCGCAGGCTAGTCGAGCAAAAACACGTGCGAGAGGATGCATCCCGCAGGCTAGTCGAGTAAAAACACGTTTGAGAGGATGCATCCAGCAGGCTAGTCGAGTAAAAACACGTGCGAGAGGATGCATCCCGCAGGCTAGTCGAGTAAAAACACGTGCGAGAGGATGCATCCCGCAGGCTAGTCGAGTAAAAACACGTGCGAAAAGATGCATCCCGCAGGCTAGTCGAGTAAAAACACGTGCGATACGATGCATCCCGCAGGCTAGTCGAGTAAAAACACGTGCGAGAGGATGCATCCCGCAGGCTAGTCGAGTAAAAACACGTGCGAGAGGATGCATCCCGCAGGCTAGTCGAGTGAAGAACACGTGCGAGAGGATGCATTCCGCAGGCTAGTCGAGTAAAAACACGTGCGAGAGGATGCATCCCGCAGGCTAGTCGAGTAAAAACACGTGCGAGAGGATGCATCCCGCAGGCTAGTCGAGTAAAAACAAGTGCGAGAGGATGCATTCCGCAGGCTAGTCGAGCAAAAACACGTGCGAGAGGATGCATCCCGCAGGCTAGTCGAGTAAAAACACGTGCGAGAGGATGCAACCCGCAGGCTAGTCGAGTAAAAACACGTACGAGAGGATGCATCCCGCAGTCTACTCGAGTAAAAACACGTGCGAGAGGATGCATCCCGCAGGCTAGTCGAGTAAAAACACGTGCGAGAGGATGCATCCCGCAGGCTAGTCGAGTAAAAACACGTGCGAGAGGATGCATCCCGCAGGCTAGTCGAGTAAAAACACGTGCGAGAGGATGCATCCCGCAGGCTAGTCGAGTAAAAACACGTGCGAGAGGATGCATCCCGCAGTCTACTCGAGTAAAAACACGTGCGAGAGGATGCATCCCGCAGGCTAGTCGAGTAAAAACACGTGCGAGAGGATGCATCCCGCAGGCTAGTCGAGTAAAAACACGTGCGAGAGGATGCATCCCGCAGGCTAGTCGAGTAAAATCACGTGCGAGAGGATGCATCCCGCAGGCTAGTCGAGTAAAAACACGTGCGAGAGGATGCATCCCGCAGGCTAGTCGAGTAAAAACACGTGCGATACGATGCATCCCGCAGGCTAGTCGAGTAAAAACACGTGCGAGAGGATGCATCCCGCAGGCTAGTCGAGTAAAAACACGTGCGAGAGGATGCATCCCGCAGGCTAGTCGAGTGAAGAACACGTGCGAGAGGATGCATCCCGCAGGCTAGTCGAGTAAAAACACGTGCGAGAGGATGCACCCCGCAGGCTAGTCGAGTAAAAACACGTGCGAGAGGATGCATCCCGCAGACTACTCGAGTAAAAACACGTGCGAGAGGATGCATCCCGCAGCCTAGACGAGTAAAAACACGTGCGAGAGGATGCATCCCGCAGGCTAGTCGAGTAAAAACACGTGCGAGAGGATGCATCCCGCAGGCTAGTCGAGTAAAAACACGTGCGAGAGGATGCATCCCGCAGGCTAGTCGAGTAAAAACACGTGCGAGAGGATGCATCCCGCAGGCTAGTCGGGCAAAAACACGTGCGAGAGGATGCATCCCGCAGGCTAGTCGTGTAAAAACACGTGCGAGAGGATGCATCCCGCAGGCTAGTCGAGCAAAAACACGTGCGAGAGGATGCATCCCGCAGGCTAGTCGAGTAAAAACACGTGCGAGAGGATGCATCCCGCAGGCTAGTCGAGTAAAAACACGTGCGAGAGGATGCATCCCGCAGGATAGTCGAATAAAAACACGTGCGAGAGGATGCATCCCGCAGGCTAGTCGAGTAAAAACACGTGCGAGAGAATGCATCCCGCAGGCTAGTCGAGTAAAAACACGTGCGATACGATGCATCCCGCAGGCTAGTCGAGTAAAAACACGTGCGAGAGGATGCACCCCGCAGGCTAGTCGAGTAAAAACACGTGCGAGAGGATGCATCCCGCAGGCTACTCGAGTAAAAACACGTGCGAGAGGATGCATCCCGCAGGCTAGTCGAGTAAAAACACGTGCGAGAGGATGCATCCCGCAGGCTAGTCGAGTAAAAACACGTGCGAGAGGATGCACCCCGCAGGCTAGTCGAGTAAAAACACTTGCGAGAGGATGTATCCCGCAGGCTAGTCGAATAAAAACACGTGCGAGAGGATGCATCCCGCAGGCTAGTCGAGTAAAAACACGTGCGAGAGGATGCATCCCGCAGGATAGTCGAATAAAAACACGTGCGAGAGGATGCATCCCGCAGGCTAGTCGAGTAAAAACACGTGCGAGAGGATGCATCCCGCAGGCTAGTCGAGTAAAAACACGTGCGAGAGGATGCATCCCGCAGGCTAGTCGAGTAAAAACACGTGCGAGAGGATGCATCCCGCAGGCTAGTCGAGTAAAAACACGTGCGAGAGGATGCATCCCGCAGGCTAGTCGAGTAAAAACACGTGCGAGAGGATGCATCCCGCAGGCTAGTCCAGTAAAAACACGTGCGAGAGGATGCATCCCGCAGGCTAGTCGAGTAAAAACACGTGCGAGAGGATGCATCCCGCAGGCTAGTCGAGTAAAAACACGTGCGAGAGGATGCATCCCGCAGGCTAGTCGAGTAAAAACACGTGCGAGAGGATGCATCCCGCAGGCTAGTCGAGTAAAATCACGTGCGAGAGGATGCATCCCGCAGGATAGTCGAATAAAAACACGTGCGAGAGGATGCATCCCGCAGGCTAGTTGAGTAAAAACACGTGCGAGAGGATGCATCCCGCAGGCTAGTCGAGTAAAAACACGTGCGAGAGGATGCATCCCGCAGGCTAGTCGAGCAAGACCACGTGCGAGAGGATGCATCCCGCAGGCTAGTCGAGTAAAAACACGTTTGAGAGGATGCATCCAGCAGGCTAGTCGAGTAAAAACACGTGCGAGAGGATGCATCCCGCAGGCTAGTCGAGTAAAAACACGTGCGAGAGGATGCATCCCGCAGGCTCGTCGAGTGAAGAACACGTGCGAGAGGATGCATCCCGCAGGGTAGTCGAGTAAAAACACGTGCGAGAGGATGCACCCCGCAGGCTAGTCGAGTAAAAACACGTGCTAGAGGATGCATCCCGCAGACTACTCGAGTAAAAACACGTGCGAGAGGATGCATCCCGCAGCCTAGACGAGTCAAAACACGTGCGAGAGGATGCATCCCGCAGGCTAGTCGAGTAAAAACACGTGCGAGAGGATGCATCCCGCAGGCTAGTCGAGTAAAAACACGTGCTAGAGGATGCATCCCGCAGACTACTCGAGTAAAAACACGTGCGAGAGGATGCATCCCGCAGCCTAGACGAGTAAAAACACGTGCGAGAGGATGCATCCCGCAGGCTAGTCGAGTAAAAACACGTGCGAGAGGATGCATCCCGCAGGCTAGTCGAGTAAAAACACGTGCGAGAGGATGCATCCCGCAGGCTAGTCGAGTAAAAACACGTGCGAGAGGATGCATCCCGCAGGCTAGTCGGGCAAAAACACGTGCTTGAGGATGCATCCCGCAGGCTAGTCGAGTAAAAACACGTGCGATACGATGCATCCCGCAGGCTAGTCGAGTAAAAACACGTGCGAGAGGATGCATCCCGCAGGCTAGTCGAGTAAAAACACGTGCGAGAGGATGCATCCCGCAGGCTAGTCGAGTAAAAACACGTGCGAGAGGATGCATCCCGCAGGCTAGTCGAGTAAAATCACGTGCGAGAGGATGCATCCCGCAGGCTAGTCGAATAAAAACACGTGCGAGAGGATGCATCCCGCAGGCTAGTCGAGTAAAAACACGTGCGAGAGGATGCATCCCGCAGGCTAGTCGGGCAAAAACACGTGCGAGAGGATGCTTCCCGCAGGCTAGTCGTGTAAAAACACGTGCGAGAGGATGCATCCCGCAGGCTAGTCGAGTAAAAACACGTGCGAGAGGATGCATCCCGCAGGCTAGTCGAGTAAAAACACGTGCGAGAGGATGCATCCCGCAGGCTAGTCGAGTAAAAACACGTGCGAGAGGATGCATCCCGCAGGCTAGTCGAGTGAAGAACACGTGCGAGAGGATGCATCCCGCAGGGTAGTCGAGTAAAAACACGTGCGAGAGGATGCATCCCGCAGGCTAGTCGAGTAAAAACACGTGCGAGAGGATGCATCCCGCAGGCTAGTCGAGTAAAAACAAGTGCGAGAGGATGCATCCCGCAGGCTAGTCGAGCAAAAACACGTGCGAGAGGATGCATCCCGCAGGCTAGTCGAGTAAAAACAAGTTTGAGAGGATGCATCCAGCAGGCTAGTCGAGTAAAAACACGTGCGAGAGGATGCATCCCGCAGGCTAGTCGAGTAAAAACACGTGCGAGAGGATGCATCCCGCAGGCTAGTCGAGTAAAAACACGTGCGAGAAGATGCATCCCGCAGGCTAGTCGAGTAAAAACACGTGCGATACGATGCATCCCGCAGGCTAGTCGAGTAAAAACACGTGCGAGAGGATGCATCCCGCAGGCTAGTCGAGTAAAAACACGTGCGAGAGGATGCATCCCGCAGGCTAGTCGAGTGAAGAACACGTGCGAGAGGATGCATTCCGCAGGCTAGTCGAGTAAAAACACGTGCGAGAGGATGCATCCCGCAGGCTAGTCGAGTAAAAACACGTGCGAGAGGATGCATCCCGCAGGCTAGTCGAGTAAAAACAAGTGCGAGAGGATGCATCCCGCAGACTAGTCGAGTAAAATCACGTGCGAGAGGATGCATCCCGCAGGATAGTCGAATAAAAACACGTGCGAGAGGATGCATCCCGCAGGCTAGTCGAGTAAAAACACGTGCGAGAGGATGCATCCCGCAGGCTAGTCGAGTAAAAACACGTGCGATACGATGCATCCCGCAGGCTAGTCGAGTAAAAACACGTGCGAGAGGATGCATCCCGCAGGCTAGTCGAGTAAAAACACGTGCGAGAGGATGCATCCCGCAGGCTAGTCGAGTAAAATCACGTGCGAGAGGATGCATCCCGCAGGATAGTCGAATAAAAACACGTGCGAGAGGATGCATCCCGCAGGCTAGTCGAGTAAAAACACGTGCGAGAGGATGCATCCCGCAGGCTAGTCGAGTAAAAACACGTGCGATACGATGCATCCCGCAGGCTAGTCGAGTAAAAACACGTGCGAGAGGATGCATCCCGCAGGCTAGTCGAGGAAAAACACGTGCGAGAGGATGCATCCCGCAGGCTAGTCGAGTGAAGAACACGTGCGAGAGGATGCATCCCGCAGGCTAGTCGAGTAAAAACACGTGCGGGAGGATGCACCCCGCAGGCTAGTCGAGTAAAAACACGTGCGAGAGGATGCATCCCGCAGACTACTCGAGTAAAAACACGTGCGAGAGGATGCATCCCGCAGCCTAGACGAGTAAAAACACGTGCGAGAGGATGCATCCCGCAGGCTAGTCGAGTAAAAACACGTGCGAGAGGATGCATCCCGCAGGCTAGTCGAGTAAAAACACGTGCGAGAGGATGCATCCCGCAGGCTAGTCGAGTAAAAACACGTGCGAGAGGATGCATCCCGCAGGCTAGTCGGGCAAAAACACGTGCGAGAGGATGCATCCCGCAGGCTAGTCGTGTAAAAACACGTGCGAGAGGATGCATCCCGCAGGCTAGTCGAGCAAAAACACGTGCGAGAGGATGCATCCCGCAGGCTAGTCGAGTAAAAACACGTGCGAGAGGATGCATCCCGCAGGCTAGTCGAGTAAAAACACGTGCGAGAGGATGCATCCCGCAGGCTAGTCGAGTAAAAACACGTGCGAGAGGATGCACCCCGCAGGCTAGTCGAGTAAAAACACGTGCGAGAGGATGCATCCCGCAGGCTACTCGAGTAAAAACACGTGCGAGAGGATGCATCCCGCAGGCTAGTCGAGTAAAAACACGTGCGAGAGGATGCATCCCGCAGGCTAGTCGAGTAAAAACACGTGCGAGAGGATGCATCCCGCAGGCTAGTCGAGTAAAAACACGTGCGAGAGGATGCATCCCGCAGGCTAGTCCAGTAAAAACACGTGCGAGAGGATGCATCCCGCAGGCTAGTCGAGTAAAAACACGTGCGAGAGGATGCATCCCGCAGGCTAGTCGAGTAAGAACACGTGCGAGAGGATGCATCCCGCAGGCTAGTCGAGTAAAAACACGTGCGAGAGGATGCATCCCGCAGGCTAGTCGAGTAAAATCACGTGCGAGAGGATGCATCCCGCAGGATAGTCGAATAAAAACACGTGCGAGAGGATGCATCCCGCAGGCTAGTCGAATAAAAACACGTGCGAGAGGATGCATCCCGCAGGCTAGTCGAGTAAAAACACGTGCGAGAGGATGCATCCCGCAGGCTAGTCGGGCAAAAACACGTGCGAGAGGATGCTTCCCGCAGGCTAGTCGAGTAAAAACACGTGCGAGAGGATGCATCCCGCAGGCTAGTCGGGCAAAAACACGTGCGAGAGGATGCTTCCCGCAGGCTAGTCGTGTAAAAACACGTGCGAGAGGATGCATCCCGCAGGCTAGTCGAGTAAAAACACGTGCGAGAGGATGCATCCCGCAGGCTAGTCGAGTAAAAACACGTGCGAGAGGATGCATCCCGCAGGCTAGTCGAGTAAAAACACGTGCGAGAGGATGCATCCCGCAGGCTAGTCCAGTAAAAACACGTGCGAGAGGATGCATCCCGCAGGCTAGTCGAGTAAAAACACGTGCGAGAGGATGCATCCCGCAGGCTAGTCGAGTAAAAACACGTGCGAGAGGATGCATCCCGCAGGCTAGTCGAGTAAAAACACGTGCGAGAGGATGCATCCCGCAGGCTAGTCGAGTAAAATCACGTGCGAGAGGATGCATCCCGCAGGATAGTCGAATAAAAACACGTGCGAGAGGATGCATCCCGCAGGCTAGTCGAGTAAAAACACGTGCGAGAGGATGCATCCCGCAGGCTAGTCGAGTAAAAACACGTGCGAGCGGATGCATCCCGCAGCTTAGACGAGTAAAAACACGTGCGAGAGGATGCATCCCGCAGGCTAGTCGAGTAAAAACACGTGCGAGAGGATGCATCCCGCAGGCTAGTCGAGTAAAAACACGTGCGAGAGGATGCACCCCGCAGGCTAGTCGAGTAAAAACACTTGCGAGAGGATGTATCCCGCAGGCTAGTCGAATAAAAACACGTGCGAGAGGATGCATCCCGCAGGCTAGTCGAGTAAAAACACGTGCGAGAGGATGCATCCCGCAGGCTAGTCGAGTAAAAACACGTGCGAGAGGATGCACCCCGCAGGCTAGTCGAGTAAAAACACGTGCGAGAGGATGCATCCCGCAGGCTAGTCGAGTAAAAACACGTGCGAGAGGATGCATCCCGCAGGATAGTCGAGTAAAAACACGTGCGAGAGGTTGCATCCCGCAGGCTAGTCGAGTAAAAACACGTGCGAGAGGATGCACCCCGCAGGCTAGTCGAGTAAAAACACGTGCGAGAGGATGCATCCCGCAGGCTACTCGAGTAAAAACACGTGCGAGAGGATGCATCCCGCAGGCTAGTCGGGCAAAAACACGTGCGAGAGGATGCATCCCGCAGGCTAGTCGTGTAAAAACACGTGCGAGAGGATGCATCCCGCAGGCTAGTCGAGCAAATACACGTGCGAGAGGATGCATCCCGCAGGCTAGTCGAGTAAAAACACGTGCGAGAGGATGCATCCCGCAGGCTAGTCGAGTAAAAACACGTGCGAGAGGATGCATCCCGCAGGCTAGTCGAGTAAAATCACGTGCGAGAGGATGCATCCCGCAGGCTAGTCGAGTAAAAACACGTGCGAGAGGATGCATCCCGCAGGCTAGTCGAGTAAAAACACGTGCGAGAGGATGCATCCCGCAGGCTAGTCGAGTAAAAACACGTGCGAGAGGATGCATCCCGCAGGCTAGTCGAGTAAAAACACGTGCGAGAGGATGCATCCCGCAGGCTAGTCGAGTAAAAACACGTGCGATACGATGCATCCCGCAGGCTAGTCGAGTAAAAACACGTGCGAGAGGATGCATCCCGCAGGCTAGTCGAGTAAAAACACGTGCGAGAGGATGCATCCCGCAGGCTAGTCGAGTAAAAACACGTGCGAGAGGATGCATCCCGCAGGCTAGTCGAGTGAAGAACACGTGCGAGAGGATGCATTCCGCAGGCTAGTCGAGTAAAAACACGTGCGAGAGAATGCACCCCGCAGGCTAGTCGAGTAAAAACACGTGCGAGAGGATGCATCCCGCAGACTACTCGAGTAAAAACACGTGCGAGAGGATGCATCCCGCAGCCTAGACGAGTAAAAACACGTGCGAGAGGATGCATCCCGCAGGCTAGCCGAGTAAAAACACGTGCGAGAGGATGCATCCCGCAGGCTAGTCGAGTAAAAACACGTGCGAGAGGATGCATCCCGCAGGCTAGTCGAGTAAAAACACGTGCGAGAGGATGCATCCCGCAGGCTAGTCGGGCAAAAACACGTGCGAGAGGATGCATCCCGCAGGCTAGTCGTGTAAAAACACGTGCGAGAGGATGCATCCCGCAGGCTAGTCGAGCAAAAACACGTGCGAGAGGATGCATCCCGCAGGCTAGTCGAGTAAAAACACGTGCGAGAGGATGCATCCCGCAGGCTAGTCGAGTAAAAACACGTGCGAGAGGATGCATCCCGCAGGCTAGTCGAGTAAAATCACGTGCGAGAGGATGCATCCCGCAGGCTAGTCGAGTAAAAACACGTGCGAGAGGATGCATCCCGCAGGCTAGTCGAGTAAAAACACGTGCGAGAGGATGCATCCCGCAGGCTAGTCGAGTTAAAACACGTGCGAGAGGATGCATCCCGCAGGCTAGTCGAGTAAAAACACGTGCGAGAGGATGCATCCCGCAGCTTAGACGAGTAAAAACACGTGCGAGAGGATGCATCCCGCAGGCTAGTCGAGTAAAAACACGTGCGAGAGGATGCATCCCGCAGGCTAGTCGAGTAAAAACAAGTGCGAGAGGATGCATCCCGCATGCTAGTCGAGCAAGACCACGTGCGAGAGGATGCATCCCGCAGGCTAGTCGAGTAAAAACACGTTTGAGAGGATGCATCCAGCAGGCTAGTCGAGTAAAAACACGTGCGAGAGGATGCATCCCGCAGGCTAGTCGAGTAAAAACACGTGCGAGAGGGTGCATCCCGCAGGCTCGTCGAGTGAAGAACACGTGCGAGAGGATGCATCCCGCAGGGTAGTCGAGTAAAAACACGTGCGAGAGGATGCACCCCGCAGGCTAGTCGAGTAAAAACACGTGCTAGAGGATGCATCCCGCAGACTACTCGAGTAAAAACACGTGCGAGAGGATGCATCCCGCAGCCTAGACGAGTAAAAACACGTGCGAGAGGATGCATCCCGCAGGCTAGTCGAGTAAAAACACGTGCGAGAGGATGCATCCCGCAGGCTAGTCGAGTAAAAACACGTGCGAGAGGATGCATCCCGCATGCTAGTCGAGCAAAAACACGTGCGAGAGGATGCATCCCGCAGGCTAGTCGAGTAAAAACACGTGCGAGAGGATGCATCCCGCAGGCTAGTCGAGTAAAAACACGTGCGAGAGGATGCATCCCGCAGGCTAGTCGAGTAAAATCACGTGCGAGAGGATGCATCCCGCAGGCTAGTCGAGTAAAAACACGTGCGAGAGGATGCATCCCGCAGGCTAGTCGAGTAAAAACACGTGCGAGAGGATGCATCCCGCAGGCTAGTCGAGTTAAAACACGTGCGAGAGGATGCATCCCGCAGGCTAGTCGAGTAAAAACACGTGCGAGAGGATGCATCCCGCAGGCTAGTCGAGTAAAAACACGTGCGAGAGGATGCATCCCTCAGGCTAGTCGAGTAAAAACAAGTGCGAGAGGATGCATCCCGCATGCTAGTCGAGCAAGACCACGTGCGAGAGGATGCATCCCGCAGGCTAGTCGAGTAAAAACACGTTTGAGAGGATGCATCCAGCAGGCTAGTCGAGTAAAAACACGTGCGAGAGGATGCATCCCGCAGGCTAGTCGAATAAAAACACGTGCGAGAGGATGCATCCCGCAGGCTAGTCGAGTAAAAACACGTGCGAGAGGATGCATCCCGCAGGCTAGTCGAGTAAAAACACGTGCGATACGATGCATCCCGCAGGCTAGTCGAGTAAAAACACGTGCGAGAGGATGCATCCCGCAGGCTAGTCGAGTAAAAACACGTGCGAGAGGATGCATCCCGCAGGCTAGTCGAGTGAAGAACACGTGCGAGAGGATGCATCCAGCAGGCTAGTCGAGTAAAAACACGTGCGAGAGGATGCACCCCGCAGGCTAGTCGAGTAAAAACACGTGCGAGAGGATGCATCCCGCAGACTACTCGAGTAAAAACACGTGCGAGAGGATGCATCCCGCAGCCTAGACGAGTAAAAACACGTGCGAGAGGATGCATCCCGCAGGCTAGTCGAGTAAAAACACGTGCGAGAGGATGCATCCCGCAGGCTAGTCGAGTAAAAACACGTGCGAGAGGATGCATCCCGCAGGCTAGTCGAGTAAAAACACGTGCGAGAGGATGCATCCCGCAGGCTAGTCGGGCAAAAAACACGTGCGAGAGGATGCATCCCGCAGGCTAGTCGTGTAAAAACACGTGCGAGAGGATGCATCCCGCAGGCTAGTCGAGCAAAAACACGTGCGAGAGGATGCATCCCGCAGGCTAGTCGAGTAAAAACACGTGCGAGAGGATGCATCCCGCAGGCTAGTCGAGTAAAAACACGTGCGAGAGGATGCATCCCGCAGGATAGTCGAATAAAAACACGTGCGAGAGGATGCATCCCGCAGGCTAGTCGAGTAAAAACACGTGCGAGAGGATTGCATCCCGCAGGCTAGTCGAGTAAAAACACGTGCGAGAGGATGCATCCCGCAGGCTAGTCGAGTAAAAACACGTGCGAGAGGATGCATCCCGCAGGCTAGTCGAGTAAAAACACGTGCGAGAGGATGCATCCCGCAGGCTAGTCCAGTAAAAACACGTGCGAGAGGATGCATCCCGCAGGCTAGTCGAGTAAAAACACGTGCGAGAGGATGCATCCCGCAGGCTAGTCGAGTAAAAACACGTGCGAGAGGATGCATCCCGCAGGCTAGTCGAGTAAAAACACGTGCGAGAGGATGCATCCCGCAGGCTAGTCGAGTAAAATCACGTGCGAGAGGATGCATCCCGCAGGATAGTCGAATAAAAACACGTGCGAGAGGATGCATCCCGCAGGCTAGTCGAGTAAAAACACGTGCCAGAGGATGCATCCCGCAGGGCTAGTCGAGTAAAAACACGTGCGAGAGGATGCATCCCGCAGGCTAGTCGAGTAAAAACACGTGCGAGCGGATGCATCCCGCAGCTTAGACGAGTAAAAACACGTGCGAGAGGATGCATCCCGCAGGCTAGTCGAGTAAAAACACGTGCGAGAGGATGCATCCCTCAGGCTAGTCGAGTAAAAACAAGTGCGAGAGGATGCATCCCGCATGCTAGTCGAGCAAGACCACGTGCGAGAGGATGCATCCCGCAGGCTAGTCGAGTAAAAACACGTGCGAGAGGATGCATCCCGCAGGCTAGTCGAGTAAAAACACGTGCGAGAGGATGCAACCCGCAGGCTAGTCGAGTAAAAACACGTGCGAGAGGATGCATCCCGCAGTCTACTCGAGTAAAAACACGTGCGAGAGGATGCATCCCGCAGGCTAGTCGAGTAAAAACACGTGCGAGAGGATGCATCCCGCAGGCTAGTCGAGTAAAAACACGTGCGAGAGGATGCATCCCGCAGGCTAGTCGAGTAAAATCACGTGCGAGAGGATGCATCCCGCAGGCTAGTCGAGTAAAAACACGTGCGAGAGGATGCATCCCGCAGGCTAGTCGAGTAAAAACACGTGCGATACGATGCATCCCGCAGGCTAGTCGAGTAAAAACACGTGCGAGAGGATGCATCCCGCAGGCTAGTCGAGTAAAAACACGTGCGAGAGGATGCATCCCGCAGGCTAGTCGAGTGAAGAACACGTGCGAGAGGATGCATCCCGCAGGCTAGTCGAGTAAAAACACGTGCGAGAGGATGCACCCCGCAGGCTAGTCGAGTAAAAACACGTGCGAGAGGATGCATCCCGCAGACTACTCGAGTAAAAACACGTGCGAGAGGATGCATCCCGCAGCCTAGACGAGTAAAAACACGTGCGAGAGGATGCATCCCGCAGGCTAGTCGAGTAAAAACACGTGCGAGAGGATGCATCCCGCAGGCTAGTCGAGTAAAAACACGTGCGAGAGGATGCATCCCGCAGGCTAGTCGAGTAAAAAACACGTGCGAGAGGATGCATCCCGCAGGCTAGTCGGGCAAAAACACGTGCGAGAGGATGCATCCCGCAGGCTAGTCGTGTAAAAACACGTGCGAGAGGATGCATCCCGCAGGCTAGTCGAGCAAAAACACGTGCGAGAGGATGCATCCCGCAGGCTAGTCGAGTAAAAACACGTGCGAGAGGATGCATCCCGCAGGCTAGTCGAGTAAAAACACGTGCGAGAGGATGCATCCCGCAGGATAGTCGAATAAAAACACGTGCGAGAGGATGCATCCCGCAGGCTAGTCGAGTAAAAACACGTGCGAGAGAATGCATCCCGCAGGCTAGTCGAGTAAAAACACGTGCGATACGATGCATCCCGCAGGCTAGTCGAGTAAAAACACGTGCGAGAGGATGCACCCCGCAGGCTAGTCGAGTAAAAACACGTGCGAGAGGATGCATCCCGCAGGCTACTCGAGTAAAAACACGTGCGAGAGGATGCATCCCGCAGGCTAGTCGAGTAAAAACACGTGCGAGAGGATGCATCCCGCAGGCTAGTCGAGTAAAAACACGTGCGAGAGGATGCACCCCGCAGGCTAGTCGAGTAAAAACACTTGCGAGAGGATGTATCCCGCAGGCTAGTCGAATAAAAACACGTGCGAGAGGATGCATCCCGCAGGCTAGTCGAGTAAAAACACGTGCGAGAGGATGCATCCCGCAGGATAGTCGAATAAAAACACGTGCGAGAGGATGCATCCCGCAGGCTAGTCGAGTAAAAACACGTGCGAGAGGATGCATCCCGCAGGCTAGTCGAGTAAAAACACGTGCGAGAGGATGCATCCCGCAGGCTAGTCGAGTAAAAACACGTGCGAGAGGATGCATCCCGCGGGCTAGTCGAGTAAAAACACGTGCGAGAGGATGCATCCCGCAGGCTAGTCGAGTAAAAACACGTGCGAGAGGATGCATCCCGCAGGCTAGTCCAGTAAAAACACGTGCGAGAGGATGCATCCCGCAGGCTAGTCGAGTAAAAACACGTGCGAGAGGATGCATCCCGCAGGCTAGTCGAGTAAAAACACGTGCGAGAGGATGCATCCCGCAGGCTAGTCGAGTAAAAACACGTGCGAGAGGATGCATCCCGCAGGCTAGTCGAGTAAAATCACGTGCGAGAGGATGCATCCCGCAGGATAGTCGAATAAAAACACGTGCGAGAGGATGCATCCCGCAGGCTAGTTGAGTAAAAACACGTGCGAGAGGATGCATCCCGCAGGCTAGTCGAGTAAAAACACGTGCGAGAGGATGCATCCCGCAGGCTAAGTCGAGCAAGACCACGTGCGAGAGGATGCATCCCGCAGGCTAGTCGAGTAAAAACACGTTTGAGAGGATGCATCCAGCAGGCTAGTCGAGTAAAAACACGTGCGAGAGGATGCATCCCGCAGGCTAGTCGATGTAAAAACACGTGCGAGAGGGCATCCCGCAGGCTCGTCGAGTGAAGAACACGTGCGAGAGGATGCATCCCGCAGGGTAGTCGAGTAAAAACACGTGCGAGAGGATGCACCCCGCAGGCTAGTCGAGTAAAAACACGTGCTAGAGGATGCATCCCGCAGACTACTCGAGTAAAAACACGTGCGAGAGGATGCATCCCGCAGCCTAGACGAGTCAAAACACGTGCGAGAGGATGCATCCCGCAGGCTAGTCGAGTAAAAACACGTGCGAGAGGATGCATCCCGCAGGCTAGTCGAGTAAAAACACGTGCTAGAGGATGCATCCCGCAGACTACTCGAGTAAAAACACGTGCGAGAGGATGCATCCCGCAGCCTAGACGAGTAAAAACACGTGCGAGAGGATGCATCCCACAGGCTAGTCGAGTAAAAACACGTGCGAGAGGATGCATCCCGCAGGCTAGTCGAGTAAAAACACGTGCGAGAGGATGCATCCCGCAGGCTAGTCGAGTAAAAACACGTGCGAGAGGATGCATCCCGCAGGCTAGTCGGGCAAAAACACGTGCTTGAGGATGCATCCCGCAGGCTAGTCGAGTAAAAACACGTGCGATACGATGCATCCCGCAGGCTAGTCGAGTAAAAACACGTGCGAGAGGATGCATCCCGCAGGCTAGTCGAGTAAAAACACGTGCGAGAGGATGCATCCCGCAGGCTAGTCGAGTAAAAACACGTGCGAGAGGATGCATCCCGCAGGCTAGTCGAGTAAAATCACGTGCGAGAGGATGCATCCCGCAGGCTAGTCGAATAAAAACACGTGCGAGAGGATGCATCCCGCAGGCTAGTCGAGTAAAAACACGTGCGAGAGGATGCATCCCGCAGGCTAGTCGGGCAAAAACACGTGCGAGAGGATGCTTCCCGCAGGCTAGTCGTGTAAAAACACGTGCGAGAGGATGCATCCCGCAGGCTAGTCGAGTAAAAACACGTGCGAGAGGATGCATCCCGCAGGCTAGTCGAGTAAAAACACGTGCGAGAGGATGCATCCCGCAGGCTAGTCGAGTAAAAACACGTGCGAGAGGATGCATCCCGCAGCCTAGTCGAGTGAAGAACACGTGCGAGAGGATGCATCCCGCAGGGTAGTCGAGTAAAAACACGTGCGAGAGGATGCATCCCGCAGGCTAGTCGAGTAAAAACACGTGCGAGAGGATGCATCCCGCAGGCTAGTCGAGTAAAAACAAGTGCGAGAGGATGCATCCCGCAGGCTAGTCGAGCAAAAACACGTGCGAGAGGATGCATCCCGCAGGCTAGTCGAGTAAAAACAAGTTTGAGAGGATGCATCCAGCAGGCTAGTCGAGTAAAAACACGTGCGAGAGGATGCATCCCGCAGGCTAGTCGAGTAAAAACACGTGCGAGAGGATGCATCCCGCAGGCTAGTCGAGTAAAAACACGTGCGAGAAGATGCATCCCGCAGGCTAGTCGAGTAAAAACACGTGCGATACGATGCATCCCGCAGGCTAGTCGAGTAAAAACACGTGCGAGAGGATGCATCCCGCAGGCTAGTCGAGTAAAATCACGTGCGAGAGGATGCATCCCGCAGGATAGTCGAATAAAAACACGTGCGAGAGGATGCATCCCGCAGGCTAGTCGAGTAAAAACACGTGCCAGAGGATGCATCCCGCAGGCTAGTCGAGTAAAAACACGTGCGAGAGGATGCATCCCGCAGGCTAGTCGAGTAAAAACACGTGCGAGCGGATGCATCCCGCAGCTTAGACGAGTAAAAACACGTGCGAGAGGATGCATCCCGCAGGCTAGTCGAGTAAAAACACGTGCGAGAGGATGCATCCCTCAGGCTAGTCGAGTAAAAACAAGTGCGAGAGGATGCATCCCGCATGCTAGTCGAGCAAGACCACGTGCGAGAGGATGCATCCCGCAGGCTAGTCGAGTAAAAACACGTGCGAGAGGATGCATCCCGCAGGCTAGTCGAGTAAAAACACGTGCGAGAGGATGCAACCCGCAGGCTAGTCGAGTAAAAACACGTGCGAGAGGATGCATCCCGCAGTCTACTCGAGTAAAAACACGTGCGAGAGGATGCATCCCGCAGGCTAGTCGAGTAAAAACACGTGCGAGAGGATGCATCCCGCAGGCTAGTCGAGTAAAAACACGTGCGAGAGGATGCATCCCGCAGGCTAGTCGAGTAAAATCACGTGCGAGAGGATGCATCCCGCAGGCTAGTCGAGTAAAAACACGTGCGAGAGGATGCATCCCGCAGGCTAGTCGAGTAAAAACACGTGCGATACGATGCATCCCGCAGGCTAGTCGAGTAAAAACACGTGCGAGAGGATGCATCCCGCAGGCTAGTCGAGTAAAAACACGTGCGAGAGGATGCATCCCGCAGGCTAGTCGAGTGAAGAACACGTGCGAGAGGATGCATCCCGCAGGCTAGTCGAGTAAAAACACGTGCGAGAGGATGCACCCCGCAGGCTAGTCGAGTAAAAACACGTGCGAGAGGATGCATCCCGCAGACTACTCGAGTAAAAACACGTGCGAGAGGATGCATCCCGCAGCCTAGACGAGTAAAAACACGTGCGAGAGGATGCATCCCGCAGGCTAGTCGAGTAAAAACACGTGCGAGAGGATGCATCCCGCAGGCTAGTCGAGTAAAAACACGTGCGAGAGGATGCATCCCGCAGGCTAGTCGAGTAAAAACACGTGCGAGAGGATGCATCCCGCAGGCTAGTCGGGCAAAAACACGTGCGAGAGGATGCATCCCGCAGGCTAGTCGTGTAAAAACACGTGCGAGAGGATGCATCCCGCAGGCTAGTCGAGCAAAAACACGTGCGAGAGGATGCATCCCGCAGGCTAGTCGAGTAAAAACACGTGCGAGAGGATGCATCCCGCAGGCTAGTCGAGTAAAAACACGTGCGAGAGGATGCATCCCGCAGGATAGTCGAATAAAAACACGTGCGAGAGGATGCATCCCGCAGGCTAGTCGAGTAAAAACACGTGCGAGAGAATGCATCCCGCAGGCTAGTCGAGTAAAAACACGTGCGATACGATGCATCCCGCAGGCTAGTCGAGTAAAAACACGTGCGAGAGGATGCACCCCGCAGGCTAGTCGAGTAAAAACACGTGCGAGAGGATGCATCCCGCAGGCTACTCGAGTAAAAACACGTGCGAGAGGATGCATCCCGCAGGCTAGTCGAGTAAAAACACGTGCGAGAGGATGCATCCCGCAGGCTAGTCGAGTAAAAACACGTGCGAGAGGATGCACCCCGCAGGCTAGTCGAGTAAAAACACTTGCGAGAGGATGTATCCCGCAGGCTAGTCGAATAAAAACACGTGCGAGAGGATGCATCCCGCAGGCTAGTCGAGTAAAAACACGTGCGAGAGGATGCATCCCGCAGGATAGTCGAATAAAAACACGTGCGAGAGGATGCATCCCGCAGGCTAGTCGAGTAAAAACACGTGCGAGAGGATGCATCCCGCAGGCTAGTCGAGTAAAAACACGTGCGAGAGGATGCATCCCGCAGGCTAGTCGAGTAAAAACACGTGCGAGAGGATGCATCCCGCGGGCTAGTCGAGTAAAAACACGTGCGAGAGGATGCATCCCGCAGGCTAGTCGAGTAAAAACACGTGCGAGAGGATGCATCCCGCAGGCTAGTCCAGTAAAAACACGTGCGAGAGGATGCATCCCGCAGGCTAGTCGAGTAAAAACACGTGCGAGAGGATGCATCCCGCAGGCTAGTCGAGTAAAAACACGTGCGAGAGGATGCATCCCGCAGGCTAGTCGAGTAAAAACACGTGCGAGAGGATGCATCCCGCAGGCTAGTCGAGTAAAATCACGTGCGAGAGGATGCATCCCGCAGGATAGTCGAATAAAAACACGTGCGAGAGGATGCATCCCGCAGGCTAGTTGAGTAAAAACACGTGCGAGAGGATGCATCCCGCAGGCTAGTCGAGTAAAAACACGTGCGAGAGGATGCATCCCGCAGGCTAGTCGAGCAAGACCACGTGCGAGAGGATGCATCCCGCAGGCTAGTCGAGTAAAAACACGTTTGAGAGGATGCATCCAGCAGGCTAGTCGAGTAAAAACACGTGCGAGAGGATGCATCCCGCAGGCTAGTCGAGTAAAAACACGTGCGAGAGGATGCATCCCGCAGGCTCGTCGAGTGAAGAACACGTGCGAGAGGATGCATCCCGCAGGGTAGTCGAGTAAAAACACGTGCGAGAGGATGCACCCCGCAGGCTAGTCGAGTAAAAACACGTGCTAGAGGATGCATCCCGCAGACTACTCGAGTAAAAACACGTGCGAGAGGATGCATCCCGCAGCCTAGACGAGTCAAAACACGTGCGAGAGGATGCATCCCGCAGGCTAGTCGAGTAAAAACACGTGCGAGAGGATGCATCCCGCAGGCTAGTCGAGTAAAAACACGTGCTAGAGGATGCATCCCGCAGACTACTCGAGTAAAAACACGTGCGAGAGGATGCATCCCGCAGCCTAGACGAGTAAAAACACGTGCGAGAGGATGCATCCCACAGGCTAGTCGAGTAAAAACACGTGCGAGAGGATGCATCCCGCAGGCTAGTCGAGTAAAAACACGTGCGAGAGGATGCATCCCGCAGGCTAGTCGAGTAAAAACACGTGCGAGAGGATGCATCCCGCAGGCTAGTCGGGCAAAAACACGTGCTTGAGGATGCATCCCGCAGGCTAGTCGAGTAAAAACACGTGCGATACGATGCATCCCGCAGGCTAGTCGAGTAAAAACACGTGCGAGAGGATGCATCCCGCAGGCTAGTCGAGTAAAAACACGTGCGAGAGGATGCATCCCGCAGGCTAGTCGAGTAAAAACACGTGCGAGAGGATGCATCCCGCAGGCTAGTCGAGTAAAATCACGTGCGAGAGGATGCATCCCGCAGGCTAGTCGAATAAAAACACGTGCGAGAGGATGCATCCCGCAGGCTAGTCGAGTAAAAACACGTGCGAGAGGATGCATCCCGCAGGCTAGTCGGGCAAAAACACGTGCGAGAGGATGCTTCCCGCAGGCTAGTCGTGTAAAAACACGTGCGAGAGGATGCATCCCGCAGGCTAGTCGAGTAAAAACACGTGCGAGAGGATGCATCCCGCAGGCTAGTCGAGTAAAAACACGTGCGAGAGGATGCATCCCGCAGGCTAGTCGAGTAAAAACACGTGCGAGAGGATGCATCCCGCAGCCTAGTCGAGTGAAGAACACGTGCGAGAGGATGCATCCCGCAGGGTAGTCGAGTAAAAACACGTGCGAGAGGATGCATCCCGCAGGCTAGTCGAGTAAAAACACGTGCGAGAGGATGCATCCCGCAGGCTAGTCGAGTAAAAACAAGTGCGAGAGGATGCATCCCGCAGGCTAGTCGAGCAAAAACACGTGCGAGAGGATGCATCCCGCAGGCTAGTCGAGTAAAAACAAGTTTGAGAGGATGCATCCAGCAGGCTAGTCGAGTAAAAACACGTGCGAGAGGATGCATCCCGCAGGCTAGTCGAGTAAAAACACGTGCGAGAGGATGCATCCCGCAGGCTAGTCGAGTAAAAACACGTGCGAGAAGATGCATCCCGCAGGCTAGTCGAGTAAAAACACGTGCGATACGATGCATCCCGCAGGCTAGTCGAGTAAAAACACGTGCGAGAGGATGCATCCCGCAGGCTAGTCGAGTAAAAACACGTGCGAGAGGATGCATCCCGCAGGCTAGTCGAGTGAAGAACACGTGCGAGAGGATGCATTCCGCAGGCTAGTCGAGTAAAAACACGTGCGAGAGGATGCATCCCGCAGGCTAGTCGAGTAAAAACACGTGCGAGAGGATGCATCCCGCAGGCTAGTCGAGTAAAAACAAGTGCGAGAGGATGCATCCCGCAGACTAGTCGAGTAAAATCACGTGCGAGAGGATGCATCCCGCAGGATAGTCGAATAAAAACACGTGCGAGAGGATGCATCCCGCAGGCTAGTCGAGTAAAAACACGTGCGAGAGGATGCATCCCGCAGGCTAGTCGAGTAAAAACACGTGCGATACGATGCATCCCGCAGGCTAGTCGAGTAAAAACACGTGCGAGAGGATGCATCCCGCAGGCTGGTCGAGTAAAAACACGTGCGAGAGGATGCATCCCGCAGGCTAGTCGAGTAAAATCACGTGCGAGAGGATGCATCCCGCAGGATAGTCGAATAAAAACACGTGCGAGAGGATGCATCCCGCAGGCTAGTCGAGTAAAAACACGTGCGAGAGGATGCATCCCGCAGGCTAGTCGAGTAAAAACACGTGCGATACGATGCATCCCGCAGGCTAGTCGAGTAAAAACACGTGCGAGAGGATGCATCCCGCAGGCTAGTCGAGTAAAAACACGTGCGAGAGGATGCATCCCGCAGGCTAGTCGAGTGAAGAACACGTGCGAGAGGATGCATCCCGCAGGCTAGTCGAGTAAAAACACGTGCGGGAGGATGCACCCCGCAGGCTAGTCGAGTAAAAACACGTGCGAGAGGATGCATCCCGCAGACTACTCGAGTAAAAACACGTGCGAGAGGATGCATCCCGCAGCCTAGACGAGTAAAAACACGTGCGAGAGGATGCATCCCGCAGGCTAGTCGAGTAAAAACACGTGCGAGAGGATGCATCCCGCAGGCTAGTCGAGTAAAAACACGTGCGAGAGGATGCATCCCGCAGGCTAGTCGAGTAAAAACACGTGCGAGAGGATGCATCCCGCAGGCTAGTCGGGCAAAAACACGTGCGAGAGGATGCATCCCGCAGGCTAGTCGTGTAAAAACACGTGCGAGAGGATGCATCCCGCAGGCTAGTCGAGCAAAAACACGTGCGAGAGGATGCATCCCGCAGGCTAGTCGAGTAAAAACACGTGCGAGAGGATGCATCCCGCAGGCTAGTCGAGTAAAAACACGTGCGAGAGGATGCATCCCGCAGGCTAGTCGAGTAAAAACACGTGCGAGAGGATGCACCCCGCAGGCTAGTCGAGTAAAAACACGTGCGAGAGGATGCATCCCGCAGGCTACTCGAGTAAAAACACGTGCGAGAGGATGCATCCCGCAGGCTAGTCGAGTAAAAACACGTGCGAGAGGATGCATCCCGCAGGCTAGTCGAGTAAAAACACGTGCGAGAGGATGCATCCCGCAGGCTAGTCGAGTAAAAACACGTGCGAGAGGATGCATCCCGCAGGCTAGTCCAGTAAAAACACGTGCGAGAGGATGCATCCCGCAGGCTAGTCGAGTAAAAACACGTGCGAGAGGATGCATCCCGCAGGCTAGTCGAGTAAGAACACGTGCGAGAGGATGCATCCCGCAGGCTAGTCGAGTAAAAACACGTGCGAGAGGATGCATCCCGCAGGCTAGTCGAGTAAAATCACGTGCGAGAGGATGCATCCCGCAGGATAGTCGAATAAAAACACGTGCGAGAGGATGCATCCCGCAGGCTAGTCGAGTAAAAACACGTGCGAGAGGATGCATCCCGCAGGCTAGTCGAGTAAAAACACGTGCGAGAGGATGCATCCCGCAGGCTAGTCGGGCAAAAACACGTGCGAGAGGATGCATCCCGCAGGCTAGTCGAGTAAAAACACGTGCGAGAGGATGCATCCCGCAGGCTAGTCGAGTAAAAACACGTGCGAGAGGATGCATCCCGCAGGCTAGTCGAGTAAAAACACGTGCGAGAGGATGCATCCCGCAGGCTAGTCCAGTAAAAACACGTGCGAGAGGATGCATCCCGCATGCTAGTCGAGTAAAAACACGTGCGAGAGGATGCATCCCGCAGGCTAGTCGAGTAAAATCACGTGCGAGAGGATGCATCCCGCAGGATAGTCGAATAAAAACACGTGCGAGAGGATGCATCCCGCAGGCTAGTCGAGTAAAAACACGTGCGAGAGGATGCATCCCGCAGGCTAGTCGAGTAAAAACACGTGCGAGCGGATGCATCCCGCAGCTTAGACGAGTAAAAACACGTGCGAGAGGATGCATCCCGCAGGCTAGTCGAGTAAAAACACGTGCGAGAGGATGCATCCCGCAGGCTAGTCGAGTAAAAACACGTGCGAGAGGATGCACCCCGCAGGCTAGTCGAGTAAAAACACTTGCGAGAGGATGTATCCCGCAGGCTAGTCGAATAAAAACACGTGCGAGAGGATGCATCCCGCAGGCTAGTCGAGTAAAAACACGTGCGAGAGGATGCATCCCGCAGGCTAGTCGAGTAAAAACACGTGCGAGAGGATGCACCCCGCAGGCTAGTCGAGTAAAAACACGTGCGAGAGGATGCATCCCGCAGGCTAGTCGAGTAAAAACACGTGCGAGAGGATGCATCCCGCAGGATAGTCGAGTAAAAACACGTGCGAGAGGTTGCATCCCGCAGGCTAGTCGAGTAAAAACACGTGCGAGAGGATGCACCTCGCAGGCTAGTCGAGTAAAAACACGTGCGAGAGGATGCATCCCGCAGGCTACTCGAGTAAAAACACGTGCGAGAGGATGCATCCCGCAGGCTAGTCGAGTAAAAACACGTGCGAGAGGATGCATCCCGCAGGCTAGTCGAGTAAAAACAAGTGCGAGAGGATGCATCCCGCAGGCTAGTCGAGCAAAAACACGTGCGAGAGGATGCATCCCGCAGGCTAGTCGAGTAAAAACACGTGCGAGAGGATGCTTCCCGCAGGCTAGTCGAGTAAAAACAAGTGCGAGAGGATGCATCCCGCAGGCTAGTCGAGTAAAAACACGTGCGAGAGGATGCATCCCGCAGGCTAGTCGAGTAAAAACACGTGCGATACGATGCATCCCGCAGGCTAGTCGAGTAAAAACACGTGCGAGAGGATGCATCCCGCAGGCTAGTCGAGTAAAAACACGTGCGAGAGGATGCATCCCGCAGGCTAGTCGAGTGAAGAACACGTGCGAGAGGATGCATTCCGCAGGCTAGTCGAGTAAAAACACGTGCGAGAGGATGCACCCCGCAGGCTAGTCGAGTAAAAACACGTGCGAGAGGATGCATCCCGCAGACTACTCGAGTAAAAACACGTGCGAGAGGATGCATCCCGCAGGCTAGTCGGGCAAAAACACGTGCGAGAGGATGCATCCCGCAGGCTAGTCGTGTAAAAACACGTGCGAGAGGATGCATCCCGCAGGCTAGTCGAGCAAATACACGTGCGAGAGGATGCATCCCGCAGGCTAGTCGAGTAAAAACACGTGCGAGAGGATGCATCCCGCAGGCTAGTCGAGTAAAAACACGTGCGAGAGGATGCATCCCGCAGGCTAGTCGAGTAAAATCACGTGCGAGAGGATGCATCCCGCAGGCTAGTCGAGTAAAAACACGTGCGAGAGGATGCATCCCGCAGGCTAGTCGAGTAAAAACACGTGCGAGAGGATGCATCCCGCAGGCTAGTCGAGTAAAAACACGTGCGAGAGGATGCATCCCGCAGGCTAGTCGAGTAAAAACACGTGCGAGAGGATGCATCCCGCAGCCTAGTCGAGTAAAAACACGTGCGATACGATGCATCCCGCAGGCTAGTCGAGTAAAAACACGTGCGAGAGGATGCATCCCGCAGGCTAGTCGAGTAAAAACACGTGCGAGAGGATGCATCCCGCAGGCTAGTCGAGTAAAAACACGTGCGAGAGGATGCATCCCGCAGGCTAGTCGAGTGAAGAACACGTGCGAGAGGATGCATTCCGCAGGCTAGTCGAGTAAAAACACGTGCGAGAGAATGCACCCCGCAGGCTAGTCGAGTAAAAACACGTGCGAGAGGATGCATCCCGCAGACTACTCGAGTAAAAACACGTGCGAGAGGATGCATCCCGCAGCCTAGACGAGTAAAAACACGTGCGAGAGGATGCATCCCGCAGGCTAGCCGAGTAAAAACACGTGCGAGAGGATGCATCCCGCAGGCTAGTCGAGTAAAAACACGTGCGAGAGGATGCATCCCGCAGGCTAGTCGAGTAAAAACACGTGCGAGAGGATGCATCCCGCAGGCTAGTCGGGCAAAAACACGTGCGAGAGGATGCATCCCGCAGGCTAGTCGTGTAAAAACACGTGCGAGAGGATGCATCCCGCAGGCTAGTCGAGCAAAAACACGTGCGAGAGGATGCATCCCGCAGGCTAGTCGAGTAAAAACACGTGCGAGAGGATGCATCCCGCAGGCTAGTCGAGTAAAAACACGTGCGAGAGGATGCATCCCGCAGGCTAGTCGAGTAAAATCACGTGCGAGAGGATGCATCCCGCAGGCTAGTCGAGTAAAAACACGTGCGAGAGGATGCATCCCGCAGGCTAGTCGAGTAAAAACACGTGCGAGAGGATGCATCCCGCAGGCTAGTCGAGTTAAAACACGTGCGAGAGGATGCATCCCGCAGGCTAGTCGAGTAAAAACACGTGCGAGAGGATGCATCCCGCAGCTTAGACGAGTAAAAACACGTGCGAGAGGATGCATCCCGCAGGCTAGTCGAGTAAAAACACGTGCGAGAGGATGCATCCCGCAGGCTAGTCGAGTAAAAACAAGTGCGAGAGGATGCATCCCGCATGCTAGTCGAGCAAGACCACGTGCGAGAGGATGCATCCCGCAGGCTAGTCGAGTAAAAACACGTTTGAGAGGATGCATCCAGCAGGCTAGTCGAGTAAAAACACGTGCGAGAGGATGCATCCCGCAGGCTAGTCGAGTAAAAACACGTGCGAGAGGGTGCATCCCGCAGGCTCGTCGAGTGAAGAACACGTGCGAGAGGATGCATCCCGCAGGGTAGTCGAGTAAAAACACGTGCGAGAGGATGCACCCCGCAGGCTAGTCGAGTAAAAACACGTGCTAGAGGATGCATCCCGCAGACTACTCGAGTAAAAACACGTGCGAGAGGATGCATCCCGCAGCCTAGACGAGTAAAAACACGTGCGAGAGGATGCATCCCGCAGGCTAGTCGAGTAAAAACACGTGCGAGAGGATGCATCCCGCAGGCTAGTCGAGTAAAAACACGTGCGAGAGGATGCATCCCGCATGCTAGTCGAGCAAAAACACGTGCGAGAGGATGCATCCCGCAGGCTAGTCGAGTAAAAACACGTGCGAGAGGATGCATCCCGCAGGCTAGTCGAGTAAAAACACGTGCGAGAGGATGCATCCCGCAGGCTAGTCGAGTAAAATCACGTGCGAGAGGATGCATCCCGCAGGCTAGTCGAGTAAAAACACGTGCGAGAGGATGCATCCCGCAGGCTAGTCGAGTAAAAACACGTGCGAGAGGATGCATCCCGCAGGCTAGTCGAGTTAAAACACGTGCGAGAGGATGCATCCCGCAGGCTAGTCGAGTAAAAACACGTGCGAGAGGATGCATCCCGCAGGCTAGTCGAGTAAAAACACGTGCGAGAGGATGCATCCCTCAGGCTAGTCGAGTAAAAACAAGTGCGAGAGGATGCATCCCGCATGCTAGTCGAGCAAGACCACGTGCGAGAGGATGCATCCCGCAGGCTAGTCGAGTAAAAACACGTTTGAGAGGATGCATCCAGCAGGCTAGTCGAGTAAAAACACGTGCGAGAGGATGCATCCCGCAGGCTAGTCGAATAAAAACACGTGCGAGAGGATGCATCCCGCAGGCTAGTCGAGTAAAAACACGTGCGAGAGGATGCATCCCGCAGGCTAGTCGAGTAAAAACACGTGCGATACGATGCATCCCGCAGGCTAGTCGAGTAAAAACACGTGCGAGAGGATGCATCCCGCAGGCTAGTCGAGTAAAAACACGTGCGAGAGGATGCATCCCGCAGGCTAGTCGAGTGAAGAACACGTGCGAGAGGATGCATCCAGCAGGCTAGTCGAGTAAAAACACGTGCGAGAGGATGCACCCCGCAGGCTAGTCGAGTAAAAACACGTGCGAGAGGATGCATCCCGCAGACTACTCGAGTAAAAACACGTGCGAGAGGATGCATCCCGCAGCCTAGACGAGTAAAAACACGTGCGAGAGGATGCATCCCGCAGGCTAGTCGAGTAAAAACACGTGCGAGAGGATGCATCCCGCAGGCTAGTCGAGTAAAAACACGTGCGAGAGGATGCATCCCGCAGGCTAGTCGAGTAAAAACACGTGCGAGAGGATGCATCCCGCAGGCTAGTCGGGCAAAAACACGTGCGAGAGGATGCATCCCGCAGGCTAGTCGTGTAAAAACACGTGCGAGAGGATGCATCCCGCAGGCTAGTCGAGCAAAAACACGTGCGAGAGGATGCATCCCGCAGGCTAGTCGAGTAAAAACACGTGCGAGAGGATGCATCCCGCAGGCTAGTCGAGTAAAAACACGTGCGAGAGGATGCATCCCGCAGGATAGTCGAATAAAAACACGTGCGAGAGGATGCATCCCGCAGGCTAGTCGAGTAAAAACACGTGCGAGAGGATGCATCCCGCAGGCTAGTCGAGTAAAAACACGTGCGATACGATGCATCCCGCAGGCTAGTCGAGTAAAAACACGTGCGAGAGGATGCACCCCGCAGGCTAGTCGAGTAAAAACACGTGCGAGAGGATGCATCCCGCAGGCTACTCGAGTAAAAACACGTGCGAGAGAATGCATCCCGCAGGCTAGTCGAGTAAAAACACGTGCGAGAGGATGCATCCCGCAGGCTAGTCGAGTAAAAACACGTGCGAGAGGATGCACCCCGCAGGCTAGTCGAGTAAAAACACTTGCGAGAGGATGTATCCCGCAGGCTAGTCGAATAAAAACACGTGCGAGAGGATGCATCCCGCAGGCTAGTCGAGTAAAAACACGTGCGAGAGGATGCATCCCGCAGGATAGTCGAATATAAACACGTGCGAGAGGATGCATCCCGCAGGCTAGTCGAGTAAAAACACGTGCGAGAGGATGCATCCCGCAGGCTAGTCGAGTAAAAACACGTGCGAGAGGATGCATCCCGCAGGCTAGTCGAGTAAAAACACGTGCGAGAGGATGCATCCCGCAGGCTAGTCGAGTAAAAACACGTGCGAGAGGATGCATCCCGCAGGCTAGTCGAGTAAAAACACGTGCGAGAGGATGCATCCCGCAGGCTAGTCCAGTAAAAACACGTGCGAGAGGATGCATCCCGCAGGCTAGTCGAGTAAAAACACGTGCGAGAGGATGCATCCCGCAGGCTAGTCGAGTAAAAACACGTGCGAGAGGATGCATCCCGCAGGCTAGTCGAGTAAAAACACGTGCGAGAGGATGCATCCCGCAGGCTAGTCGAGTAAAATCACGTGCGAGAGGATGCATCCCGCAGGATAGTCGAATAAAAACACGTGCGAGAGGATGCATCCCGCAGGCTAGTCGAGTAAAAACACGTGCCAGAGGATGCATCCCGCAGGCTAGTCGAGTAAAAACACGTGCGAGAGGATGCATCCCGCAGGCTAGTCGAGTAAAAACACGTGCGAGCGGATGCATCCCGCAGCTTAGACGAGTAAAAACACGTGCGAGAGGATGCATCCCGCAGGCTAGTCGAGTAAAAACACGTGCGAGAGGATGCATCCCTCAGGCTAGTCGAGTAAAAACAAGTGCGAGAGGATGCATCCCGCATGCTAGTCGAGCAAGACCACGTGCGAGAGGATGCATCCCGCAGGCTAGTCGAGTAAAAACACGTTTGAGATGATGCATCCAGCAGGCTAGTCGAGTAAAAACACGTGCGAGAGGATGCATCCCGCAGGCTAGTCGAGTAAAAACACGTGCGAGAGGGTGCATCCCGCAGGCTCGTCGAGTGAAGAACACGTGCGAGAGGATGCATCCCGCAGGGTAGTCGAGTAAAAACACGTGCGAGAGGATGCACCCCGCAGGCTAGTCGAGTAAAAACACGTGCTAGAGGATGCATCCCGCAGACTACTCGAGTAAAAACACGTGCGAGAGGATGCATCCCGCAGCCTAGACGAGTAAAAACACGTGCGAGAGGATGCATCCCGCAGGCTAGTCGAGTAAAAACACGTGCGAGAGGATGCATCCCGCAGGCTAGTCGAGTTAAAACACGTGCGAGAGGATGCATCCCGCAGGCTAGTCGAGTAAAAACACGTGCGAGAGGATGCATCCCGCAGGCTAGTCGAGTAAAAACACGTGCGAGAGGATGCATCCCTCAGGCTAGTCGAGTAAAAACAAGTGCGAGAGGATGCATCCCGCATGCTAGTCGAGCAAGACCACGTGCGAGAGGATGCATCCCGCAGGCTAGTCGAGTAAAAACACGTTTGAGAGGATGCATCCAGCAGGCTAGTCGAGTAAAAACACGTGCGAGAGGATGCATCCCGCAGGCTAGTCGAATAAAAACACGTGCGAGAGGATGCATCCCGCAGGCTAGTCGAGTAAAAACACGTGCGAGAGGATGCATCCCGCAGGCTAGTCGAGTAAAAACACGTGCGATACGATGCATCCCGCAGGCTAGTCGAGTAAAAACACGTGCGAGAGGATGCATCCCGCAGGCTAGTCGAGTAAAAACACGTGCGAGAGGATGCATCCCGCAGGCTAGTCGAGTGAAGAACACGTGCGAGAGGATGCATCCAGCAGGCTAGTCGAGTAAAAACACGTGCGAGAGGATGCACCCCGCAGGCTAGTCGAGTAAAAACACGTGCGAGAGGATGCATCCCGCAGACTACTCGAGTAAAAACACGTGCGAGAGGATGCATCCCGCAGCCTAGACGAGTAAAAACACGTGCGAGAGGATGCATCCCGCAGGCTAGTCGAGTAAAAACACGTGCGAGAGGATGCATCCCGCAGGCTAGTCGAGTAAAAACACGTGCGAGAGGATGCATCCCGCAGGCTAGTCGAGTAAAAACACGTGCGAGAGGATGCATCCCGCAGGCTAGTCGGGCAAAAACACGTGCGAGAGGATGCATCCCGCAGGCTAGTCGTGTAAAAACACGTGCGAGAGGATGCATCCCGCAGGCTAGTCGAGCAAAAACACGTGCGAGAGGATGCATCCCGCAGGCTAGTCGAGTAAAAACACGTGCGAGAGGATGCATCCCGCAGGCTAGTCGAGTAAAAACACGTGCGAGAGGATGCATCCCGCAGGATAGTCGAATAAAAACACGTGCGAGAGGATGCATCCCGCAGGCTAGTCGAGTAAAAACACGTGCGAGAGGATGCATCCCGCAGGCTAGTCGAGTAAAAACACGTGCGATACGATGCATCCCGCAGGCTAGTCGAGTAAAAACACGTGCGAGAGGATGCACCCCGCAGGCTAGTCGAGTAAAAACACGTGCGAGAGGATGCATCCCGCAGGCTACTCGAGTAAAAACACGTGCGAGAGGATGCATCCCGCAGGCTAGTCGAGTAAAAACACGTGCGAGAGGATGCATCCCGCAGGCTAGTCGAGTAAAAACACGTGCGAGAGGATGCACCCCGCAGGCTAGTCGAGTAAAAACACTTGCGAGAGGATGTATCCCGCAGGCTAGTCGAATAAAAACACGTGCGAGAGGATGCATCCCGCAGGCTAGTCGAGTAAAAACACGTGCGAGAGGATGCATCCCGCAGGATAGTCGAATATAAACACGTGCGAGAGGATGCATCCCGCAGGCTAGTCGAGTAAAAACACGTGCGAGAGGATGCATCCCGCAGGCTAGTCGAGTAAAAACACGTGCGAGAGGATGCACCCCGCAGGCTAGTCGAGTAAAAACACGTGCGAGAGGATGCATCCCGCAGGCTAGTCGAGTAAAAACACGTGCGAGAGGATGCATCCCGCAGGCTAGTCGAGTAAAAACACGTGCGAGAGGATGCATCCCGCAGGCTAGTCCAGTAAAAACACGTGCGAGAGGATGCATCCCGCAGGCTAGTCGAGTAAAAACACGTGCGAGAGGATGCATCCCGCAGGCTAGTCGAGTAAAAACACGTGCGAGAGGATGCATCCCGCAGGCTAGTCGAGTAAAAACACGTGCGAGAGGATGCATCCGCAGGCTAGTCGAGTAAAATCACGTGCGAGAGGATGCATCCCGCAGGATAGTCGAATAAAAAACACGTGCGAGAGGATGCATCCCGCAGGCTAGTCGAGTAAAAAACACGTGCCAGAGGATGCATCCCGCAGGCTAGTCGAGTAAAAACACGTGCGAGAGGATGCATCCCGCAGGCTAGTCGAGTAAAAACAAGTGCGAGAGGATGCATCCCGCATGCTAGTCGAGCAAGACCACGTGCGAGAGGATGCATCCCGCAGGCTAGTCGAGTAAAAACACGTTTGAGATGATGCATCCAGCAGGCTAGTCGAGTAAAAACACGTGCGAGAGGATGCATCCCGCAGGCTAGTCGAGTAAAAACACGTGCGAGAGGGTGCATCCCGCAGGCTCGTCGAGTGAAGAACACGTGCGAGAGGATGCATCCCGCAGGGTAGTCGAGTAAAAACACGTGCGAGAGGATGCACCCCGCAGGCTAGTCGAGTAAAAAACACGTGCTAGAGGATGCATCCCGCAGACTACTCGAGTAAAAACACGTGCGAGAGGATGCATCCCGCAGCCTAGACGAGTAAAAACACGTGCGAGAGGATGCATCCCGCAGGCTAGTCGAGTAAAAACACGTGCGAGAGGATGCATCCCGCAGGCTAGTCGAGTAAAAACACGTGCGAGAGGATGCATCCCACAGGCTAGTCGAGTAAAAACACGTGCGAGAGGATGCATCCCGCAGGCTAGTCGGGCAAAAACACGTGCGAGAGGATGCATCCCGCAGGCTAGTCGAGTAAAAACACGTGCGATACGATGCATCCCGCAGGCTAGTCGAGTAAAAACACGTGCGAGAGGATGCATCCCGCAGGCTAGTCGAGTAAAAACACGTGCGAGAGGATGCATCCCGCAGGCTAGTCGAGTAAAAACACGTGCGAGAGGATGCATCCCGCAGGCTAGTCGAGTAAAATCACGTGCGAGAGGATGCATCCCGCAGGCTAGTCGAATAAAAACACGTGCGAGAGGATGCATCCCGCAGGCTAGTCGAGTAAAAACACGTGCGAGAGGATGCATCCCGCAGGCTAGTCGAGTAAAAACACGTGCGAGAGGATGCATCCCGCAGGCTAGTCGAGTAAAAACACGTGCGAGAGGATGCATCCCGCAGCTTAGACGAGTAAAAACACGTGCGAGAGGATGCATCCCGCAGGCTAGTCGAGTAAAAACACGTGCGAGAGGATGCATCCCGCAGGCTAGTCGAGTAAAAACAAGTGCGAGAGGATGCATCCCGCAGGCTAGTCGAGCAAAAACACGTGCGAGAGGATGCATCCCGCAGGCTAGTCGAGTAAAAACACGTTTGAGAGGATGCATCCAGCAGGCTAGTCGAGTAAAAACACGTGCGAGAGGATGCATCCCGCAGGCTAGTCGAGTAAAAACACGTGCGAGAGGATGCATCCCGCAGGCTAGTCGAGTAAAAACACGTGCGAAAAGATGCATCCCGCAGGCTAGTCGAGTAAAAACACGTGCGATACGATGCATCCCGCAGGCTAGTCGAGTAAAAACACGTGCGAGAGGATGCATCCCGCAGGCTAGTCGAGTAAAAACACGTGCGAGAGGATGCATCCCGCAGGCTAGTCGAGTAAAAACACGTGCGAGAGGATGCATCCCGCAGGCTAGTCGAGTAAAAACAAGTGCGAGAGGATGCATTCCGCAGGCTAGTCGAGCAAAAACACGTGCGAGAGGATGCATCCCGCAGGCTAGTCGAGTAAAAACACGTGCGAGAGGATGCAACCCGCAGGCTAGTCGAGTAAAAACACGTGCGAGAGGATGCATCCCGCAGTCTACTCGAGTAAAAACACGTGCGAGAGGATGCATCCCGCAGGCTAGTCGAGTAAAAACACGTGCGAGAGGATGCATCCCGCAGGCTAGTCGAGTAAAAACACGTGCGAGAGGATGCATCCCGCAGACTAGTCGAGTAAAATCACGTGCGAGAGGATGCATCCCGCAGGATAGTCGAATAAAAACACGTGCGAGAGGATGCATCCCGCAGGCTAGTCGAGTAAAAACACGTGCGAGAGGATGCATCCCGCAGGCTAGTCGAGTAAAAACACGTGCGATACGATGCATCCCGCAGGCTAGTCGAGTAAAAACACTTGCGAGAGGATGTATCCCGCAGGCTAGTCGAATAAAAACACGTGCGAGAGGATGCATCCCGCAGGCTAGTCGAGTAAAAACACGTGCGAGAGGATGCATCCCGCAGGCTAGTCGAGTAAAAACACGTGCGAGATTATGCTTCCCGCAGGCTAGTCGAGTAAAAACACGTGCGAGAGGATGCATCCCGCAGGCTAGTCGAGTAAAAACACGTGCGAGAGGATGCATCCCGCAGGCTAGTCGAGTAAAAACACGTGCGAGAGGATGCATCGCGCAGGCTAGTCGAATAAAAACACGTGCGAGAGGATGCATCCCGCAGGCTAGTCGAGTAAAAACACGTGCGAGAGGATGTATCCCGCAGGCTAGTCGAGTAAAAACACGTGCAAGAGGATGCATCCCGCAGGCTAGTCGAGTAAAAACACGTGCGAGAGGATGCATCCCGCAGGCTAGTCGAGTAAAAACACGTGCGAGAGGATGCATCCCGCAGGCTAGTGGAGTGAAGAACACGTGCCAGAGGATGCGTCCCGCAGGCTAGTCGAGCAAAAACAGGTGCGAGAGGATGCATCCCGCAGGCTAGTCGAGCAAAAACACGTGCGAGATGATGCATCCCGCAGGCTAGTCGAGTAAAAACACGTGCGAGAGGATGCATCCCGCAGGCTAGTCGAGTAAAAACACGTGCGAGAGGATGCATCCCGCAGGCTAGTCGAGTAAAAACACGTGCGAGACGATGCATCCCGCAGCCTAGACGAGTAAAAACACGTGCGAGAGGATGCATCCCGCAGGCTAGTCGAGTAAAAACACGTGCGAGAGGATGCATCCCGCAGGCTAGTCGAGTAAAAACACGTGCGAGAGGATGCATCCCGCAGGCTAGTCGAGTAAAAACACGTGCGAGAGGATGCAACCCGCAGGCTAGTCGAGTAAAAACACGTGCGAGAGGATGCATCCCGCAGTCTACTCGAGTAAAAACACGTGCGAGAGGATGCATCCCGCAGGCTAGTCGAGTAAAAACACGTGCGAGAGGATGCATCCCGCAGGCTAGTCGAGTAAAAACACGTGCGAGAGGATGCATCCCGCAGGCTAGTCGAGTAAAATCACGTGCGAGAGGATGCATCCCGCAGGCTAGTCGAGTAAAAACACGTGCGAGAGAATGCATCCCGCAGGCTAGTCGAGTAAAAACACGTGCGATACGATGCATCCCGCAGGCTAGTCGAGTAAAAACACGTGCGAGAGGATGCACCCCGCAGGCTAGTCGAGTAAAAACACGTGCGAGAGGATGCATCCCGCAGGCTACTCGAGTAAAAACACGTGCGAGAGGATGCATCCCGCAGGCTAGTCGAGTAAAAACACGTGCGAGAGGATGCATCCCGCAGGCTAGTCGAGTAAAAAACACGTGCGAGAGGATGCATCCCGCAGGCTAGTCGAGTAAAAACACTTGCGAGAGGATGTATCCCGCAGGCTAGTCGAATAAAAACACGTGCGAGAGGATGCATCCCGCAGGCTAGTCGAGTAAAAACACGTGCGAGAGGATGCATCCCGCAGGATAGTCGAATAAAAACACGTGCGAGAGGATGCATCCCGCAGGCTAGTCGAGTAAAAACACGTGCGAGAGGATGCATCCCGCAGGCTAGTCGAGTAAAAACACGTGCGAGAGGATGCATCCCGCAGGCTAGTCGAGTAAAAACACGTGCGAGAGGATGCATCCCGCAGGCTAGTCGAGTAAAAACACGTGCGAGAGGATGCATCCCGCAGGCTAGTCGAGTAAAAACACGTGCGAGAGGATGCATCCCGCAGGCTAGTCCAGTAAAAACACGTGCGAGAGGATGCATCCCGCAGGCTAGTCGAGTAAAAACACGTGCGAGAGGATGCATCCGCAGGCTAGTCGAGTAAAAACACGTGCGAGAGGATGCATCCCGCAGGCTAGTCGAGTAAAAACACGTGCGAGAGGATGCATCCCGCAGGCTAGTCGAGTAAAATCACGTGCGAGAGGATGCATCCCGCAGGATAGTCGAATAAAAACACGTGCGAGAGGATGCATCCCGCAGGCTAGTTGAGTAAAAACACGTGCGAGAGGATGCATCCCGCAGGCTAGTCGAGTAAAAACACGTGCGAGAGGATGCATCCCGCAGGCTAGTCGAGCAAGACCACGTGCGAGAGGATGCATCCCGCAGGCTAGTCGAGTAAAAACACGTTTGAGAGGATGCATCCAGCAGGCTAGTCGAGTAAAAACACGTGCGAGAGGATGCATCCCGCAGGCTAGTCGAGTAAAAACACGTGCGAGAGGATGCATCCCGCAGGCTCGTCGAGTGAAGAACACGTGCGAGAGGATGCATCCCGCAGGGTAGTCGAGTAAAAACACGTGCGAGAGGATGCACCCCGCAGGCTAGTCGAGTAAAAACACGTGCTAGAGGATGCATCCCGCAGACTACTCGAGTAAAAACACGTGCGAGAGGATGCATCCGCAGCCTAGACGAGTCAAAACACGTGCGAGAGGATGCATCCCGCAGGCTAGTCGAGTAAAACACGTGCGAGAGGATGCATCCCGCAGGCTAGTCGAGGTAAAAACACGTGCTAGAGGATGCATCCCGCAGACTACTCGAGTAAAAAACACGTGCGAGAGGATGCATCCCGCAGCCTAGACGAGTAAAAACACGTGCGAGAGGATGCATCCCGCAGGCTAGTCGAGTAAAAACACGTGCGAGAGGATGCATCCCGCAGGCTAGTCGAGTAAAAACACGTGCGAGAGGATGCATCCCGCAGGCTAGTCGAGTAAAAACACGTGCGAGAGGATGCATCCCGCAGGCTAGTCGGGCAAAAACACGTGCTTGAGGATGCATCCGCAGGCTAGTCGAGTAAAAACACGTGCGATACGATGCATCCCGCAGGCTAGTCGAGTAAAAACACGTGCGAGAGGATGCATCCCGCAGGCTAGTCGAGTAAAAACACGTGCGAGAGGATGCATCCCGCAGGCTAGTCGAGTAAAAACACGTGCGAGAGGATGCATCCCGCAGGCTAGTCGAGTAAAATCACGTGCGAGAGGATGCATCCCGCAGGCTAGTCGAATAAAAACACGTGCGAGAGGATGCATCCCGCAGGCTAGTCGAGTAAAAACACGTGCGAGAGGATGCATCCGCAGGCTAGTCGGGCAAAAACACGTGCGGAGAGGATGCTTCCCGCAGGCTAGTCGTGTAAAAACACGTGCGAGAGGATGCATCCCGCAGGCTAGTCGAGTAAAAACACGTGCGAGAGGATGCATCCCGCAGGCTAGTCGAGTAAAAACACGTGCGAGAGGATGCATCCGCAGGCTAGTCGAGTAAAAACACGTGCGAGAGGATGCATCCCGCAGGCTAGTCGAGTGAAGAACACGTGCGAGAGGATGCATCCCGCAGGTAGTCGAGTAAAAACACGTGGGAGAGGATGCATCCGCAGGCTAGTCGAGTAAAAATCACGTGCGAGAGGATGCATCCCGCAGGCTAGTCGAGTAAAAACAAGTGCGAGAGGATGCATCCCGCAGGCTAGTCGAGCAAAAACACGTGCGAGAGGATGCATCCCGCAGGCTAGTCGAGTAAAAACAAGTTTGAGAGGATGCATCCAGCAGGCTAGTCGAGTAAAAACACGTGCGAGAGGATGCATCCCGCAGGCTAGTCGAGTAAAAACACGTGCGAGAGGATGCATCCCGCAGGCTAGTCGAGTAAAAACACGTGCGAGAAGATGCATCCCGCAGGCTAGTCGAGTAAAAACACGTGCGATACGATGCATCCCGCAGGCTAGTCGAGTAAAAACACGTGCGAGAGGATGCATCCCGCAGGCTAGTCGAGTAAAAACACGTGCGAGAGGATGCATCCCGCAGGCTAGTCGAGTGAAGAACACGTGCGAGAGGATGCATTCCGCAGGCTAGTCGAGTAAAAACACGTGCGAGAGGATGCATCCCGCAGGCTAGTCGAGTAAAAACACGTGCGAGAGGATGCATCCCGCAGGCTAGTCGAGTAAAAACAAGTGCGAGAGGATGCATCCCGCAGACTAGTCGAGTAAAATCACGTGCGAGAGGATGCATCCCGCAGGATAGTCGAATAAAAACACGTGCGAGAGGATGCATCCCGCAGGCTAGTCGAGTAAAAACACGTGCGAGAGGATGCATCCGCAGGCTAGTCGAGTAAAAACACGTGCGATACGATGCATCCCGCAGGCTAGTCGAGTAAAAACACCGTGCGAGAGGATGCATCCCGCAGGCTAGTCGAGTAAAAACACGTGCGAGAGGATGCATCCCGCAGGCTAGTCGAGTAAAATCACGTGCGAGAGGATGCATCCCGCAGGATAGTCGAATAAAAACACGTGCGAGAGGATGCATCCCGCAGGCTAGTCGAGTAAAAACACGTGCGAGAGGATGCATCCCGCAGGCTAGTCGAGTAAAAACACGTGCGATACGATGCATCCCGCAGGCTAGTCGAGTAAAAACACGTGCGAGAGGATGCATCCCGCAGGCTAGTCGAGTAAAAACACGTGCGAGAGGATGCATCCCGCAGGCTAGTCGAGTGAAGAACACGTGCGAGAGGATGCATCCCGCAGGCTAGTCGAGTAAAAACACGTGCGGGAGGATGCACCCGCAGGCTAGTCGAGTAAAAACACGTGCGAGAGGATGCATCCCGCAGACTACTCGAGTAAAAACACGTGCGAGAGGATGCATCCCGCAGCCTAGACGAGTAAAAACACGTGCGAGAGGATGCATCCCGCAGGCTAGTCGAGTAAAAACACGTGCGAGAGGATGCATCCCGCAGGCTAGTCGAGTAAAAACACGTGCGAGAGGATGCATCCCGCAGGCTAGTCGAGTAAAAACACGTGCGAGAGGATGCATCCCGCAGGCTAGTCGGGCAAAAACACGTGCGAGAGGATGCATCCCGCAGGCTAGTCGTGTAAAAACACGTGCGAGAGGATGCATCCCGCAGGCTAGTCGAGCAAAAACACGTGCGAGAGGATGCATCCCGCAGGCTAGTCGAGTAAAAACACGTGCGAGAGGATGCATCCCGCAGGCTAGTCGAGTAAAAACACGTGCGAGAGGATGCACCCCGCAGGCTAGTCGAGTAAAAACACGTGCGAGAGGATGCATCCCGCAGGCTACTCGAGTAAAAACACGTGCGAGAGGATGCATCCCGCAGGCTAGTCGAGTAAAAACACGTGCGAGAGGATGCATCCCGCAGGCTAGTCGAGTAAAAACACGTGCGAGAGGATGCATCCCGCAGGCTAGTCGAGTAAAAACACGTGCGAGAGGATGCATCCCGCAGGCTAGTCCAGTAAAAACACGTGCGAGAGGATGCATCCCGCAGGCTAGTCGAGTAAAAACACGTGCGAGAGGATGCATCCCGCAGGCTAGTCGAGTAAGAACACGTGCGAGAGGATGCATCCCGCAGGCTAGTCGAGTAAAAACACGTGCGAGAGGATGCATCCCGCAGGCTAGTCGAGTAAAATCACGTGCGAGAGGATGCATCCCGCAGGATAGTCGAATAAAAACACGTGCGAGAGGATGCATCCCGCAGGCTAGTCGAGTAAAAACACGTGCGAGAGGATGCATCCCGCAGGCTAGTCGAGTAAAAACACGTGCGAGAGGATGCATCCCGCAGGCTAGTCGGGCAAAAACACGTGCGAGAGGATGCTTCCCGCAGGCTAGTCGTGTAAAAACACGTGCGAGAGGATGCATCCCGCAGGCTAGTCGAGTAAAATCACGTGCGAGAGGATGCATCCCGCAGGCTAGTCGAGTAAAAACACGTGCGAGAGGATGCATCCCGCAGGCTAGTCGAGTAAAAACACGTGCGAGAGGATGCATCCCGCAGGCTAGTCCAGTAAAAACACGTGCGAGAGGATGCATCCCGCTGGCTAGTCGAGTAAAAACACGTGCGAGAGGATGCATCCCGCAGGCTAGTCGAGTAAAAACACGTGCGAGAGGATGCATCCCGCAGGCTAGTCGAGTAAAAACACGTGCGAGAGGATGCATCCCGCAGGCTAGTCGAGTAAAATCACGTGCGAGAGGATGCATCCCGCAGGATAGTCGAATAAAAACACGTGCGAGAGGATGCATCCCGCAGGCTAGTCGAGTAAAAACACGTGCGAGAGGATGCATCCCGCAGGCTAGTCGAGTAAAAACACGTGCGAGAGGATGCATCCCGCAGGCTAGTCGAGTAAAAACACGTGCGAGCGGATGCATCCCGCAGCTTAGACGAGTAAAAACACGTGCGAGAGGATGCATCCCGCAGGCTAGTCGAGTAAAAACACGTGCGAGAGGATGCACCCCGCAGGCTAGTCGAGTAAAAACACTTGCGAGAGGATGTATCCCGCAGGCTAGTCGAATAAAAACACGTGCGAGAGGATGCATCCCGCAGGCTAGTCGAGTAAAAACACGTGCGAGAGGATGCATCCCGCAGGCTAGTCGAGTAAAAACACGTGCGAGAGGATGCACCCCGCAGGCTAGTCGAGTAAAAACACGTGCGAGAGGATGCATCCCGCAGGCTAGTCGAGTAAAAACACGTGCGAGAGGATGCATCCCGCAGGATAGTCGAGTAAAAACACGTGCGAGAGGTTGCATCCCGCAGGCTAGTCGAGTAAAAACACGTGAGAGAGGATGCACCCCGCAGGCTAGTCGAGTAAAAACACGTGCGAGAGGATGCATCCCGCAGGCTACTCGAGTAAAAACACGTGCGAGAGGATGCATCCCGCAGGCTAGTCGAGTAAAAACACGTGCGAGAGGATGCATCCCGCAGGCTAGTCGAGTAAAAACAAGTGCGAGAGGATGCATCCCGCAGGCTAGTCGAGCAAAAACACGTGCGAGAGGATGCATCCCGCAGGCTAGTCGAGTAAAAACACGTGCGAGAGGATGCATCCCGCAGGCTAGTCGAGTAAAAACAAGTGCGAGAGGATGCATCCCGCAGGCTAGTCGAGTAAAAACACGTGCGAGAGGATGCATCCCGCAGGCTAGTCGAGTAAAAACACGTGCGATACGATGCATCCCGCAGGCTAGTCGAGTAAAAACACGTGCGAGAGGATGCATCCCGCAGGCTAGTCGAGTAAAAACACGTGCGAGAGGATGCATCCCGCAGGCTAGTCGAGTGAAGAACACGTGCGAGAGGATGCATTCCGCAGGCTAGTCGAGTAAAAACACGTGCGAGAGGATGCACCCCGCAGGCTAGTCGAGTAAAAACACTTGCGAGAGGATGTATCCCGCAGGCTAGTCGAATAAAAACACGTGCGAGAGGATGCATCCCGCAGGCTAGTCGAGTAAAAACACGTGCGAGAGGATGCATCCCGCAGGCTAGTCGAGTAAAAACACGTGCGAGAGGATGCACCCCGCAGGCTAGTCGAGTAAAAACACGTGCGAGAGGATGCATCCCGCAGGCTAGTCGAGTAAAAACACGTGCGAGAGGATGCATCCCGCAGGATAGTCGAGTAAAAACACGTGCGAGAGGTTGCATCCCGCAGGCTAGTCGAGTAAAAACACGTGAGAGAGGATGCACCCCGCAGGCTAGTCGAGTAAAAACACGTGCGAGAGGATGCATCCCGCAGGCTACTCGAGTAAAAACACGTGCGAGAGGATGCATCCCGCAGGCTAGTCGAGTAAAAACACGTGCGAGAGGATGCATCCCGCAGGCTAGTCGAGTAAAAACAAGTGCGAGAGGATGCATCCCGCAGGCTAGTCGAGCAAAAACACGTGCGAGAGGATGCATCCCGCAGGCTAGTCGAGTAAAAACACGTGCGAGAGGATGCATCCCGCAGGCTAGTCGAGTAAAAACAAGTGCGAGAGGATGCATCCCGCAGGCTAGTCGAGTAAAAACACGTGCGAGAGGATGCATCCCGCAGGCTAGTCGAGTAAAAACACGTGCGATACGATGCATCCCGCAGGCTAGTCGAGTAAAAACACGTGCGAGAGGATGCATCCCGCAGGCTAGTCGAGTAAAAACACGTGCGAGAGGATGCATCCCGCAGGCTAGTCGAGTGAAGAACACGTGCGAGAGGATGCATTCCGCAGGCTAGTCGAGTAAAAACACGTGCGAGAGGATGCACCCCGCAGGCTAGTCGAGTAAAAACACGTGCGAGAGGATGCATCCCGCAGACTACTCGAGTAAAAACACGTGCGAGAGGATGCATCCCGCAGGCTAGTCGGGCAAAAACACGTGCGAGAGGATGCATCCCGCAGGCTAGTCGTGTAAAAACACGTGCGAGAGGATGCATCCCGCAGGCTAGTCGAGCAAATACACGTGCGAGAGGATGCATCCCGCAGGCTAGTCGAGTAAAAACACGTGCGAGAGGATGCATCCCGCAGGCTAGTCGAGTAAAAACACGTGCGAGAGGATGCATCCCGCAGGCTAGTCGAGTAAAATCACGTGCGAGAGGATGCATCCCGCAGGCTAGTCGAGTAAAAACACGTGCGAGAGGATGCATCCCGCAGGCTAGTCGAGTAAAAACACGTGCGAGAGGATGCATCCCGCAGGCTAGTCGAGTAAAAACACGTGCGAGAGGATGCATCCCGCAGGCTAGTCGAGTAAAAACACGTGCGAGAGGATGCATCCCGCAGGCTAGTCGAGTAAAAACACGTGCGATACGATGCATCCCGCAGGCTAGTCGAGTAAAAACACGTGCGAGAGGATGCATCCCGCAGGCTAGTCGAGTAAAAACACGTGCGAGAGGATGCATCCCGCAGGCTAGTCGAGTAAAAACACGTGCGAGAGGATGCATCCCGCAGGCTAGTCGAGTGAAGAACACGTGCGAGAGGATGCATTCCGCAGGCTAGTCGAGTAAAAACACGTGCGAGAGAATGCACCCCGCAGGCTAGTCGAGTAAAAACACGTGCGAGAGGATGCATCCCGCAGACTACTCGAGTAAAAACACGTGCGAGAGGATGCATCCCGCAGCCTAGACGAGTAAAAACACGTGCGAGAGGATGCATCCCGCAGGCTAGCCGAGTAAAAACACGTGCGAGAGGATGCATCCCGCAGGCTAGTCGAGTAAAAACACGTGCGAGAGGATGCATCCCGCAGGCTAGTCGAGTAAAAACACGTGCGAGAGGATGCATCCCGCAGGCTAGTCGGGCAAAAACACGTGCGAGAGGATGCATCCCGCAGGCTAGTCGTGTAAAAACACGTGCGAGAGGATGCATCCCGCAGGCTAGTCGAGCAAAAACACGTGCGAGAGGATGCATCCCGCAGGCTAGTCGAGTAAAAACACGTGCGAGAGGATGCATCCCGCAGGCTAGTCGAGTAAAAACACGTGCGAGAGGATGCATCCCGCAGGCTAGTCGAGTAAAATCACGTGCGAGAGGATGCATCCCGCAGGCTAGTCGAGTAAAAACACGTGCGAGAGGATGCATCCCGCAGCCTAGACGAGTAAAAACACGTGCGAGAGGATGCATCCCGCAGGCTAGTCGAGTAAAAACACGTGCGAGAGGATGCATCCCGCAGGCTAGTCGAGTAAAAACACGTGCGAGAGGATGCATCCCGCAGGCTAGTCGAGTAAAAACACGTGCGAGAGGATGCATCCCGCAGGCTAGTCGGGCAAAAACACGTGCGAGAGGATGCATCCCGCAGGCTAGTCGTGTAAAAACACGTGCGAGAGGATGCATCCCGCAGGCTAGTCGAGCAAAAACACGTGCGAGAGGATGCATCCCGCAGGCTAGTCGAGTAAAAACACGTGCGAGAGGATGCATCCCGCAGGCTAGTCGAGTAAAAACACGTGCGAGAGGATGCATCCCGCAGGCTAGTCGAGTAAAATCACGTGCGAGAGGATGCATCCCGCAGGATAGTCGAATAAAAACACGTGCGAGAGGATGCATCCCGCAGGCTAGTCGAGTAAAAACACGTGCGAGAGGATGCATCCCGCAGGCTAGTCGAGTAAAAACACGTGCGATACGATGCATCCCGCAGGCTAGTCGAGTAAAAACACGTGCGAGAGGATGCATCCCGCAGGCTAGTCGAGTAAAAACACGTGCGAGAGGATGCATCCCGCAGGCTAGTCGAGTGAAGAACACGTGCGAGAGGATGCATCCCGCAGGCTAGTCGAGTAAAAACACGTGCGGGAGGATGCACCCCGCAGGCTAGTCGAGTAAAAACACGTGCGAGAGGATGCATCCCGCAGACTACTCGAGTAAAAACACGTGCGAGAGGATGCATCCCGCAGCCTAGACGAGTAAAAACACGTGCGAGAGGATGCATCCCGCAGGCTAGTCGAGTAAAAACACGTGCGAGAGGATGCATCCCGCAGGCTAGTCGAGTAAAAACACGTGCGAGAGGATGCATCCCGCAGGCTAGTCGGGCAAAAACACGTGCGAGAGGATGCTTCCCGCAGGCTAGTCGTGTAAAAACACGTGCGAGAGGATGCATCCCGCAGGCTAGTCGAGTAAAATCACGTGCGAGAGGATGCATCCCGCAGGCTAGTCGAGTAAAAACACGTGCGAGAGGATGCATCCCGCAGGCTAGTCGAGTAAAAACACGTGCGAGAGGATGCATCCCGCAGGCTAGTCCAGTAAAAACACGTGCGAGAGGATGCATCCCGCTGGCTAGTCGAGTAAAAACACGTGCGAGAGGATGCATCCCGCAGGCTAGTCGAGTAAAAACACGTGCGAGAGGATGCATCCCGCAGGCTAGTCGAGTAAAAACACGTGCGAGAGGATGCATCCCGCAGGCTAGTCGAGTAAAATCACGTGCGAGAGGATGCATCCCGCAGGATAGTCGAATAAAAACACGTGCGAGAGGATGCATCCCGCAGGCTAGTCGAGTAAAAACACGTGCGAGAGGATGCATCCCGCAGGCTAGTCGAGTAAAAACACGTGCGAGAGGATGCATCCCGCAGGCTAGTCGAGTAAAAACACGTGCGAGCGGATGCATCCCGCAGCTTAGACGAGTAAAAACACGTGCGAGAGATGCATCCCGCAGGCTAGTCGAGTAAAAACACGTGCGAGAGGATGCACCCCGCAGGCTAGTCGAGTAAAAACACTTGCGAGAGGATGTATCCCGCAGGCTAGTCGAATAAAAACACGTGCGAGAGGATGCATCCCGCAGGCTAGTCGAGTAAAAACACGTGCGAGAGGATGCATCCCGCAGGCTAGTCGAGTAAAAACACGTGCGAGAGGATGCACCCCGCAGGCTAGTCGAGTAAAAACACGTGCGAGAGGATGCATCCCGCAGGCTAGTCGAGTAAAAACACGTGCGAGAGGATGCATCCCGCAGGATAGTCGAGTAAAAACACGTGCGAGAGGTTGCATCCCGCAGGCTAGTCGAGTAAAAACACGTGAGAGAGGATGCACCCCGCAGGCTAGTCGAGTAAAAACACGTGCGAGAGGATGCATCCCGCAGGCTACTCGAGTAAAAACACGTGCGAGAGGATGCATCCCGCAGGCTAGTCGAGTAAAAACACGTGCGAGAGGATGCATCCCGCAGGCTAGTCGAGTAAAAACAAGTGCGAGAGGATGCATCCCGCAGGCTAGTCGAGCAAAAACACGTGCGAGAGGATGCATCCCGCAGGCTAGTCGAGTAAAAACACGTGCGAGAGGATGCATCCCGCAGGCTAGTCGAGTAAAAACAAGTGCGAGAGGATGCATCCCGCAGGCTAGTCGAGTAAAAACACGTGCGAGAGGATGCATCCCGCAGGCTAGTCGAGTAAAAACACGTGCGATACGATGCATCCCGCAGGCTAGTCGAGTAAAAACACGTGCGAGAGGATGCATCCCGCAGGCTAGTCGAGTAAAAACACGTGCGAGAGGATGCATCCCGCAGGCTAGTCGAGTGAAGAACACGTGCGAGAGGATGCATTCCGCAGGCTAGTCGAGTAAAAACACGTGCGAGAGGATGCACCCCGCAGGCTAGTCGAGTAAAAACACTTGCGAGAGGATGTATCCCGCAGGCTAGTCGAATAAAAACACGTGCGAGAGGATGCATCCCGCAGGCTAGTCGAGTAAAAACACGTGCGAGAGGATGCATCCCGCAGGCTAGTCGAGTAAAAACACGTGCGAGAGGATGCACCCCGCAGGCTAGTCGAGTAAAAACACGTGCGAGAGGATGCATCCCGCAGGCTAGTCGAGTAAAAACACGTGCGAGAGGATGCATCCCGCAGGATAGTCGAGTAAAAACACGTGCGAGAGGTTGCATCCCGCAGGCTAGTCGAGTAAAAACACGTGAGAGAGGATGCACCCCGCAGGCTAGTCGAGTAAAAACACGTGCGAGAGGATGCATCCCGCAGGCTACTCGAGTAAAAACACGTGCGAGAGGATGCATCCCGCAGGCTAGTCGAGTAAAAACACGTGCGAGAGGATGCATCCCGCAGGCTAGTCGAGTAAAAACAAGTGCGAGAGGATGCATCCCGCAGGCTAGTCGAGCAAAACACGTGCGAGAGGATGCATCCCGCAGGCTAGTCGAGTAAAAACACGTGCGAGAGGATGCATCCCGCAGGCTAGTCGAGTAAAAACAAGTGCGAGAGGATGCATCCCGCAGGCTAGTCGAGTAAAAACACGTGCGAGAGGATGCATCCCGCAGGCTAGTCGAGTAAAAACACGTGCGATACGATGCATCCCGCAGGCTAGTCGAGTAAAAACACGTGCGAGAGGATGCATCCCGCAGGCTAGTCGAGTAAAAACACGTGCGAGAGGATGCATCCCGCAGGCTAGTCGAGTGAAGAACACGTGCGAGAGGATGCATTCCGCAGGCTAGTCGAGTAAAAACACGTGCGAGAGGATGCACCCCGCAGGCTAGTCGAGTAAAAACACGTGCGAGAGGATGCATCCCGCAGACTACTCGAGTAAAAACACGTGCGAGAGGATGCATCCCGCAGGCTAGTCGGGCAAAAACACGTGCGAGAGGATGCATCCCGCAGGCTAGTCGTGTAAAAACACGTGCGAGAGGATGCATCCCGCAGGCTAGTCGAGCAAATACACGTGCGAGAGGA